>NW_024704797.1:137272-170375 GCF_018977255.1 Callorhinchus milii
GTTATGCACAATCTACAGTTTGATAAAAAAGAATCCTCTGCTGTGTGTTTTGTTTGCCGGAGAGTTGGACGCTGTCTCAGGCCAGACCGAAGCCCTCGGAACATTCCTGGATCGCCAGCAATAACATGTGCCGCAGTTTCTCATAGCTCTCGTACGCTGGCAAGTCCAGCTGATTAAAGCTGTGGGCAGAGAGGACAACAAGCACTGTAACAGCAGACAGACAGACCGAGTCAGACACATAACCCCCCCACCCCCACACACACACACACAGAGGGACACACACACACACACACACACACAGCCAAACAGACAGACACACACACACACACACACAGGGACAGACAGACACACACACACACACACACACAGAGGACAGACAGACACACACACAGAGGGACAGACAGACACACACACAGAGGGGCAGACAGACACACACACACAGACAAACAGACAGACACACACACACACACACAGGGACAGACAGACAGACAGACAGACACACACACACGGGGGCAGACAGACAGACACACACACACACACAGACAAACAGACAGACACACACACACACACACACACAGGGACAGACAGACACAAACACACACACAAACAGAGGGACAGACACACACACACACACACACAGCAGAGGGACAGACACACACACAGACAGAGAGACAGACACACACACACACACACACACAGGGACAGACAGACACAAACACACACACAAACAGAAAGACAGACACACACACAGACAGAGAGACAAGTTGTGAGGCAGGAAACAGAGAGTAGGGATAAAGGGAATGTCCTCCGATCGGTGGGACGTGACAAGTGGTGTTCCCCAGGGGTCTGTACCGGGACCCCAGCTGTTCATCACATAATAACATATAATGTATATAAGTAACTTGGACGAAGGAATAGAAAGTTTTCTGCCCAAGTTTGCGGCCGAGACTAAGCTCAGAGGCTCAGTGAGTTGTGCAGATGGGAGCAGGAAGTCACAAGGGAACGTAAGAGAGATTAAGTGAGTGGACAGAGCTGCGGCAGATGGGGTTCAATGTAGGGAAGTGCGCGGTCATCCACTGTGGACCGAGAAAAGATAAAGCAGAATATTTTCTTCACGGCGAGAAATGAAGAGCTGTGGAGGAGCGGAGATTTGGGCTGAATGGCCTCTCCTCCTGTTCCTATCACACACACTCACACAGACACACACACCACGGACAGACAGAGAGACAGACACACACACACACAGACACTCACCAGGTGTGGGCGGAGGGCAGTCTGTCTGTAGACCTGTCGTCGCGGTGAATCTGGAATTTCTGGATGCCGTTCATTCCCTCGAGGGCAGCAAAACCCTGCAGCGGCACCTTGGAGGTTCCCGTCACAAACTGCAGGAACTTGGCTCTGTCGGCCTGGTCAAAGGACCTCAGCGCTCGCCAGAACCACTGGATCTGAGAGGGAAATGGGGGGAGAGAGAGGTGGGGCAAGAAAGGAGGGGTAAAGGTGGGGTGGGAAAGAGGGGAGGGGGAGAGAGAAGAGAGAGAGAGAAAAGGGGGAGAGTCGGGGGGGGGGGAAGGGGAGAGAGAGAGAGAGATGAGTGTAATAATAATAATAATAATCCCGGCGTTTGACCCATCACCTGATCACGTCTTCGAGACGTCTCAAAGCACTTCACGGGACACACGGTAAAGTGTAGTGACTGTGTGTTTTGTGGGTGAAATGCGGCAGCCAATTGTGCACAGACACAATGGGCCCCTCTCCCCCTTCTTCCCCCTCAATTCCTGTTAGTATGGAGGTGGCTCCTGGATGGAGGTATCTCCTGTATGGAGGTGTATGGAGGTGTCTCCTGAATGGAGGTGTCTCCAGGATGGAGGTGTCTCCAGGATGGAGGTGTCTCCAGGATGGAGGTGTCTCCTGCATGGAGGTGTCTCCTGGATGGAGGTGTATGGAGGTGTCTCCAGGATGGAGGTGTCTCCAGGATGGAGGTGTTTCCAGGATGGAGGTGTCTCCTGGATGGAGGTGTCTCCAGGATGGAGGTGTCTCCAGGATGGAGGTGTCTCCAGGATGGAGGTGTCTCCTGGATGGAGGTGTCTCCTGGATGGAGGTGTCTCCTGGATGGAGGTGTCTCCTGTTAGTTACCTGTATGGAGTTGACCTGATATTTGTGATATTCCGTGTTGCCTTTCAGATCGTCAATGTCGATGGTGGGCAGCCCCGAGATCAGCAGCTCCAGCTCCTGCTCCGTGAAGATCGAGATCAGTCGCTTGGGAATAATCTCGTAGAATCCCTCGAGGAACGCTGCCAGCTGTTTCCTGATGGCTCCTGTCCCCCCACCGCCCAAAATACACATATCAATACACGTCTCTGTCCCAACTCCCCAGGTCCACCATCCACCCCAATTCCTCAACTCTCTCTCCCTCCCCCTCTCCCGCTCACTCCATCCCGACTCCCCCAAGTCTCTATCCCCAGTGCTGGACAGACAAAAGGCTCTCTCTTTCCCTCTCTCTCTCTCGGTGTTAACCCCTTCAGGACCACTTACCCGTCATCTTCATCTGACAAACCAGATGGACGTATTCCTTTTTGTTGTCTTCGTTGACGATTATGTGGGTTCCGTTTGCTTTCAACTCCCGCACCTCGCACACCCCAAACTCCTGAACCTACAACAACAACAACAACACTCCCCATTATAGGCTGTTACAGCGGCTCTCAACGACGGCAACAACAATAATAATCCACGTATTTGACCCGGCGCCTCATCACGTCCTTCAAGCGTCACAGAATATACAGTAAAGTGTAGCGACTGTGTATTTTGCGGGCGAAACATGGCAGCCGAGTGAGCACAGCGACGTCCCACAAACTCACTTGGAGAGATTATTACCCCCAGAAAGCGATCCACCAATCGACTAACAACCAGGGTCCTACTCACTGCTGGTAAACAGGCGTGTGCGTGTGTGTGTGTGTGTGGGGGGGGGGGCTGTCACTGTTAGTTACCTGTATAGAGATGTCCCTAATTAAATACAGTAAACATCAAACTAACCTCTGTGCTGAACGTGAGCTCAGAGCCCAGTGTGACCACACCATTCTCCAACAAGTAAACCAGCCCCTGATAAAAGTGGTAATCCTCACTCTCCATGTCCGTGTATCTACAGAGAGAGAGAGAGAGAGAGAGTGAGTGAGAGAGAGACAGAGAGTGGTAATCCTCACTCTCCATGTCTGTGAGGGGGAGAGAGAGAGAGACAAAGACACACAGTGAGGGCTCTGGGCTGGGCTGTGTGAGTAAATGAGTGAGTGTGTGAGTGTGAGAGGGAGTGAGTGAATGAGAGTGAGAGCGAGCGGGCGGGCGGGCAGGCGAGCGAGTGAGTGAATGAGCGAGCGTGAGTGTGTGACAAGAGTGAGTGAGAGAGTGAGTGAGAGTGAGAGGGAGGGAGGGAGAGACAGAGAGAGAGAGAGAGAGAGAGACCAGGTTTACCTGACGGACTTGCCCAGGATGTGCTTGTAGAAGGAGCGGGTGAAGTAACAGTCGAGGAGACGGTTGTCGTACACGGCTTTGGCTACGATACGACCCACAAACTTGAAGTAGCTGAGGTGGTTGGGGTTGCAGTGAGAACAGGGGTTGATGGTGTATGTGACCCGGTCCCCAGGGGAAGTGCGGAACAGGGCGTACATAGGGTTAAACATCTCCCGAGAGATGATCATGTACCACTCCCTGAGCAAACCTCCAGCGTCCTGACCTTCCTCCCCCTCAAACACTATGTACCTGTGGGGCACGGAGACACGATCAGTAAACTCTGCTCCTCCGCTCACAGCCACACGGGAATATTCCTTGTGTTTAACCGGATGTTTTTACGGGCGGATTGGAGAGAAAAGAGAAGGAGGAGAGAGAGAGAGAGAGAGAGAGAGAGGCGGACGGAGTGAGAGAAGAGAAGAGGGAGCGGGAGAGAGAAAGAGAGAGAGAGGAGAGGAGAGCGAGGGATAGAGAGATAGTGAGAGGAGAAGAGGGATAGAGAGATAGTGAGAGGAGAGGAGAGAGAGATAGAGAGATAGTAAGAGGAGAGAGAGGGAGGGGGGGATAGAGAGCGAGGGAGAGGAGAGGAGAGAGAGGGGGATAGAGAGATAGTGAGAGGAGAGGGGAGAGAGAGGGATAGAGAGATAATGAGAGGAGAGGGGAGAGAGAGGGATAGAGAGATAGTAAGAGGAGAGGAGAGAGAGGGGGGGGGCTAGAGAGCGAGGGAGAGGAGAGGAATAATAATAATAATAATAATAATAATCCTTGCATTTGATATAGCGCTTTTCACGTCGGGAGGACGTCCCAAAGCGCTTCACAGAATAGACTGTAAAGTGAATTGACTGTATATTTGTGGGAGAGGGAGGCAGCTTGAGAGAGCGAGAGAGAGGGGGGAGAGGGAGGGAGTGTGAGGGAGAGAGATGGGGTGAGGGGGTGAGAAGAGCGAGAGCGAGGGGAGGGGAGGGGGAGGGGGAGGGAGTGTGAGGGAGTGAGAGAGGGGAGAGAAGGGAAGGAGACACACAGAGAGAGGGGGGGGGGGGGAGGTTACCTTGGCGAGCTGGATGAGGGTGTCTAACACGTGTCTACAGACCACGGGAGCTGCCTGGGGGTGGATGTGGACGGTGGAGCCACAGCCGGGATGCTTCTCCGAATGCTTCCGCCCTCCCGACCGCTGTATCTGGAAGATGTTGGTGCGACAGCCCAGAGCAGCGTCCATGGACACGGAGAGCCACGACAGCTGGCTGGTGGCTTTGGCCTCCACCTTGTGGAGCAGGTCCAGGGTTTTCTGTTCGTGTAGAGCTAGGGCTCCGGTGCCAGGGGGAGGAGGGGGCGGGGGAGAAGCCAGGCAGCTCTTGACCTTCTTGCCCTTCTCCTCCAGGTGTTTGGGGATCTCGATGCACAGCTCGCTCTCGCTGCTCCGCTGCAGGATGGACAGCAAGCTCTTGATGACCCAGTTGCGGGTCTGGGTGTGATAGCAGAGGTTCCTCAGCACACGGTGAAGGCGGCTGGTGTTCAGCTTCGGCTCGTCCACAAACAGCAGCACCAGCAGACAGGACAGGGCCTCGTGGTCCAACAGCAAGCGTCCGCGGAGGCGCAGGAGGCTGTCCACGTTACTGCTGCTCGAGGCTCTGAGGAGGAACATCTCAAGGTTACACCTCGATCCACACCCCGACTCCCCCCAAGTCTCTACCCATCTCCCTCTTGCCCTGAGGCAAGCTGACACATACTGTGGCTGTGGCTGTGGTGCCTGTGATGTTGTGGCTGTGGCTGTGGTGCCTGTGATGTTGTGGCTGTGGCTGTGGTGCCTGTGATGTTGTGGCTGTGGCTGTGGTGCCTGTGATGTTGTGGCTGTGGCGCCTGTGATGTTGTGGCTGTGGCTGTGGTGCCTGTGATGTTGTGGCTGTGGCTCCTGTGATGTTGTGGCTGTGGCTGTGGTGCCTGTGATGTTGTGGCTGTGGTGCCTGTGATGTTGTGGCTGTGGCTGTGGTGCCTGTGATGTTGTGGCTGTGGTTACGGTACCTGTTATGGCTGCCGCTGCCCCACTGAAAGGCCCCACTTCGCTGCACCGCGAGGCGTGTGTACTGCACTCCTCGGTTTCCTCCCAGCCGTCCAGTGAAACCTGGTTATAAACAAAGTACACGTCAGTGACACGTTACACACCCTCACACACATACACCCCTGCACACACACACACACACAGGTGCATATCAGTGACATGTTACACACACTCACACACACGCACAAACACACTCTCACACACACCCTAATATATACAAACACAGGTACACGCCAGTGACATGTTACGCACCCTCACACACATACACCCATGTGTGCGCGCACGCACACACACACAATATATACACACACAGGTACATATTAGTGAGATGTTGCACACACTCCCCTTCACACACATACACACCCTCACACACCACGACACTCTCACAGACACACAACACACACCATTACACACACACGACACACAAGGGGAGGGAGTGGACAGGTGACTGCAGTGCTCACAGAGCGGAGTTAACTCCTCGTTACCTGTGCTGCGGAGGATGGCAGAGAGGGCAGAGGAGCTGCTGTGACTGAACAGCCTCTCGTGCATGAGCTGCCGCTGCCTGGCCTCCTGCTCTCTCCTCAGGGCCTGGGCCTCGGCAGCAATGTCCGGGGGCATCACAGCCAGGACACTGTCCTCCATGTCCTCCAGCACACTGCGCCTCAGGTCAGAGGGCAAGGTCTGGATAAAAGTCACCGGGTCCATCGGGGTGTCAGGGTTCGCTGTGTGCGCCAGCTCTCGCCGCTGCTGCTCTACTCTCTGCTGGGCAAGGACCTGGGGATAGCACCATTAACATCAACACTAACATCATCATCAACATGATGCGTGTGTGTGTGAGAGGGTGTGTGTGTATGTGAGGGTGTGTGTGGGTGATGATGTGTGAGGGTGTATGTGTGAGAGTGTGTGTGTGTGAGGGTGTGTTAGGGAGGTACGTACCTCCTCCTGGATGGCGGGGGGCAGGGCGGCCAGGAACTCAGGGCTGACCTCGCTGACGGGCTGGGTACCCACCAGAGAAGCAGCAGCAGCAGCAGCGACAGCAGTGGCTACAGTCGCTGCCGTCGCTCTCTCTCTCTCCCGGTCTCGCTCTCTCTCCCGCTCCCTCTCGCGCACTCGGTTCGGAGGCCGGATTCCCAGCTGGTTCTGTAGCACTTCCCTCCGGATATCCTCAGGCAGCGCTGCCAGGAAAGAGGGGTCCACTCCCTCGGGCAGACTGATCCCTGCCGGGAAAACACACACAGGTACAGAGGCTACAACACACACAGGAACAGACAACACATACACACACACACACACACAGGTACAGAGGCTACAACACACACAGGAACAGACAACACATACACACACACACAGGTACAGAGGCTACAACACACACAGACAGGTACAGAGAGAGAGAGAGACACAAACACACAGGAACAGAGACACACAGAAGGAAAGAGACACAGAATCACACACACAGACAGAGAGACAGAGCGAGAGACAGTCTCGGCGCACACACACACACACACACACAAGGCTCCAGGGATCCCACGTACCAGCCAGAGGGTCCTCATCGCTGTTGCTGGTGGAGGGCAGGATGTCGGAGGGGGTGACTGAGCCGGTGCCAGGGGAGGGGTCTCTGGTGCTTGAAGTGTCAGATGGCACAGAAGCTGCGATGCTGTGGGACAAATACACACAGACACGGGGTTAGAACAGCCTCTCACACGCACACACACCACACTCTCTCACACACTCACACTCTCTAACACACACACTCACTCACACACTCTCTCTCACACACACACACACACACGTACACAGATACGGGGTTAGTAACAGCCTCACACACTCACACGGACACGGGGTTAGGACTCCCTGATGGACATCAAGTCCTGGCTGAGGGCAAACTTCCTTCAGTTGAATGTGAGCCAAACTGAGGCCCTCCTGACTGTCTCGCGCCAGCTTCTCCGCACCTCAGGCTCCGGCGGCACCAACCTCCATGGTTGCAACTCACCAGCCAGTCAGGAACCTGGGGGTCTTGTTCGACCCTCAACTGTCTTTTCTTCCCCATATTCAAGCCATGACCCGCTCTGGTGGCCACGGCCTCGCCCCACCCTACCTCTGCCGCCTCCTAACCCCCTACCAACCCGCCCGCTCCCTCCGCTCAGCCGGCTCTGGCTGCTCCACGTCCCCCGACCCCCCACACCCGCCCCACCATTGGCGGGAGAGCCTTCAGCCACTCTGCCCCCAACCTCTGGAACTCCATCCCCCAGTCACTTCGCCTCCTCACTCCTCAGCCTCCTTCCAAGCCCCGCCTCAAGACCTTCCTCTTCAACCATGTCATCGGCCACCCCACTTCCCCTCCCCTCCCCACCCCCTACTCCAGCTCGGCCCCCCAGACCCCCTCCCCCCTCCACCACCCCCCTCTGAGCTGCCCACCTGTGCTCCTCGCTGGGGGTGGCTTCTGTTTGACCCTCGGCCGTGCTGGTCGCGTCCGAGGTCTCATCGGGGTCCTCAGCGCTGACCCCGGCCGGGCCCCCGGCTCCGCCCACACTCCCCACGAGCCCCTCCTCCAACAGCCCAGAGGCGGGGCTACTCGTGTCCATCGGGGACCCCTCCAGCTGGGCACCACCCCTCGTCAACAACTCCGAGCCCTCTACCCGCTCCGGTGACTGGGAGGCTGTGAGGTGGGGGGGGGGGGGCGGGGGAGAGAGGGGAGGGGGGCAAGAGACAAGGGAGAGGGAGAAACGAGAAGTAAATATGTAAACAGCAGTAATTAAAGATTGTGCTTTCGTTGCACACGTTATCAGCTGCCGTCCACAACTGGCCACCGTGTTTGACCACAAAATAGTGTTTCTGTGTCTGTTTGTCTGTGTCTGTCTGTGTGTGTGATCCTGATCCTCGACTTCCAGCGCCTTGGGACGTCCTCCCAACATGAAAGGCACTTTACAAATGTAATGTTGTTGTTGTAAAGGTTTCGCCCTGTCCTGACCCGCCCGGCCGGGAATCGAACCCGGGTCCTCTGGCTTGCGAGGCGAGGGGTCTAACCCCTGAGCTACAGGGACTGTGGGGTGGGAGGGGAGGGGTCTAACCCCTGAGCTACAGGGACTGTGGGGTGAGAGGCGAATGCAGTAACCACTACACTACAGGCTGTGGGAGATGTCAGGTGCCTGGGGTTGGTTTGGGGCTGGGTGGGTGGGCGCTGAGAAGCTGTACCTACCTGTGGTGGGGGCTGGAGACATCTCCATCTGGAGGGTGTCCAGCTCAGGGCTGGGGCTGGGGCTGGGGTGGTCCTGTCCAGCCTCCCTCTCTGCTGGTATTAGCTGGGGCCCCTGGCTCTGTTCGCTGGGGGTGAGCTGGAGCTGGGAGGGTGGGGGGCCGGGCTGGAGGGCTGACAGCGGTTGTTGGGGGGTCTCCAGCGAACCGAGGGGCTGAGGGTCAGAGCCGATGGGACCTTCAGTACAGGGAGGGGCTGTGGGGAAGCTCTCCAACTGGGGGGGCTCCAGCCCGCTGGCTCCTATCACAGGGGGATCCGAGTCTGTAATATAATAAAATAATATCATTTAATAATAATAATCCTGGCATTCGACATGTCTCAAAGCGCTTCACAGGATACACTGTAAAGTGTAGTGACTGTGTTTTGTGGGCGAAACGCAGCAGCCGATGGCGCCCGGCGACGTCCCCACAAACAGCCGTGGGGTTGAAGTGACCAAATTATTATTATTTTTAAAGGGATTATTACCCCCGGAAAGTGATCCCCCAATCGACTGACAAGCGATTCCTACTGACTGCCGGGGACACAGGCGCGTGGGGGGGTGTGTGGGTGTGTGTGTGTCTGTGTGTGTGTCTCTGTGTGTGTGTCTGTGTGTGTGTGTGTCTGTGTGTATCTGTGTGTGTGTGTGTCTGTGTGTGTGTGTGTCTCTGTGTGTATCTGTGTGGGTGTGTATCTGTGTGTGTGTCTGTGTGTCTCTGTGTGTGTGTCTGTGTGTCTCTGTGTGTCTGTCTGTGTGTCTGTGTGTCTCTGTGTGTGTATCTGTGTATATCTGTGTCTGTGTGTGTGTCTGTGTGTGTCTGTGTGTGTGTTTGTCTGTGTGTCTGTGTGTATCTGTCTGTGTGTGTGTGTGTGTGTGTGTGTGTGTCTGTGTGTGTATGTGTGCGTGTGTGCAGTAAGGAAGCTTGTCTAAGGGTCCTCTGGCTTGCGAGGCGAGAGGTCTAACCCCTGAGCTACAGGGTCTCCTTGTTTGTTGGGTCAGGGTATCAAGGGATACGGGGCAAAGGCGGGTAATTGGGCTTAAGGTGCAGACCAGCCGTAGTCTTATAAGAATGGTGGGACAGGCTGGAGGGGCTGATTGGCCTCCTCCTGTTCCTATGTTACTCGGTTCTCACCTGATATCTGCCCGTGTGATCTCATGGCCTCCAGAGCTGCCTCTGCGATGGACGCTGCCATGTTACTGATGGCCTCGTTAGTGGCTGACAGTGCGCTGGAGGTGATACCTGCCGGGGAGAGAGAGCGAGAGAGCGGGAGAGAGAGAGAGAGAGGGGATTAGACAGAGAGGTGGGGGGGAGAAGAGAGAAGGAGAGGGTCGGAGTGAGAGAGGAGAGGGGTGGGAGAGAGAGAGAGAGATCAGAACCAGCTCTGGACAGAATGGGTTTAAAACAAAACCCAACAACCCTCATAAACCTTGTGTCTTGTTTTGCGCCATCATCGACGTCCCCACAAACAACACGACTCCCCCCGGGGGAGATCTTTGAGGTCCACCCTGAACAGGGCACAGACGGGGGAGTGAGTGAATGAGGTTTATTTTAATGTCTCATCCGAAGGACAGCGTCCCCGACGGTAATAACAACCCTTATATTTGACCCAGTGCCTTGTCACGTCGTCGCGACGTCTCAAAGCTGCTCACAGGATCCACTGATTGTCAAGTGTAGTGACTGTGGGTTTCATGGGCAAAACATGGAACAGCCAAACAGTCGTGGATTGAGTGACCAAATTACTATTTTTTCAAGGGATTATTACCCCCGGAAAGTGAGCCCCCAATTGACCAATAAGTGGGTTCCTACTGACTGCCGGTGAACAGAGACGTGCGTGAGTTTGTGTGTGTGTGTGTGTGTGTGAGTGTGTGTGTGTGCGTGTGTGTGGAGTAAGGAAACTTGCCTAAGGTTTTGCCCTGACCCACCTGTCCGGGAATCAAACCTATGTTTTCTCTCTCTCTCTCTCTCCCCCCAGCGCTCTCTCTCTCTCTCCCCCCCAGCGCTCTCTCTCTCTCTCCCCCAGTGCTCTCTCTCTCTCTCTCTCTCTCTCCCCCAGCGCTCTCTCTCTCTCTCTCCCTCCCCAGCGCTGCACTAGAGGGTCAGGCTTGCTACGCAAGCTGGCTGTTGCGGTGCCTGTTGCCGTTGCCTGCCCAGCGAGGAAGGCAGTAGGTTGTACAGTTATCTCCAAACAGGGCAAAAACAAACACCTCGCGGCCCCACAACTACACAACCTACTACCTCAGCCCGCGAGCCAGAGACAGCCACTCACTCCTCACTCCGCAGGGCCGGGCCGGGCTTTGCTTCCAATCCACTGGGCGCATAATCCGGTCTGAGTGTTTCCACGTACTCAAAGCAGATTACAAGTGGTTTAACGTGGGGGGGGTGGGGGGGGCAAAGGGGTCCGGAGTATGTGTGTGTGTGTGTGTGTGTGTGGGGGGTGGGGGGCGTGGGGGGGAGAGAGCGAGAGAGAGAGAGAGAGAGAGAGAGAGAGGGGGGGAGGAAGAGAGAGAGCAGGGAATGGGGTTAGAGGAGACTGCGCCAGTGTGGGGGAATGGGGTTGGAGTAGAGAGAATCAGTGTGTGGGGGGGCGAGCTGCTGGCACGATGGGGGGTGAGACGAAGGGAACGGGGTTAGAGGAGAGAACTCTTGTTGTTGACCCGACGCTGAGACAAACTAAGCTCAGGGTCAGGTAGGTCTGACAGCACTGAGCCAGCGCTGAGAGGTGTGAGGGTTGTGTGTGTGTGAGATGCGTATGTGAAGTGTATGTGTGTGTGAGGTGTCTGTGTGTATGAGGTGTGTGTGTGAGGTGTGTGTGTGAGGTGTGTGTATGAGGTGTGTGTGTGTATGAGGTGTGTGTGTGTATGAGGTGTGTGTGTGTATGAGGTGTGTGTGTGTATGAGGTGTGTGTGCGTGTGTACGAGGTGTGTGTGCGTGTGTACGAGGTGTGTGTGTGTGTAGGGCAGGTTAGGGCGGGTAACGGTTGACACTGTGAGAAAGACAGTACATTGTATAGTTAACTCCAAGATGGGGTGTGACCCACAAACTATACAACCTACTACCTCACCCCACAGCACCCAGTGACACCCACAGCACAGCCGTGAAGTGAGCCAGCGGTTTATCTGTCGGCCAGGATACCGGGAGAGAGACAGAGAGAGAGAGACAGAAACTCCCTTCTCTCCCCCCCAACCCCCACCTAGGACAACGCCGCGAGGGGAGATCTTTAACATCCGCCTGAACAAAGCACGGGGTGGGGGGGATGAGTGAGGCTCAACACCTCTGCCAATGCATCTCTCCCCTTCTTTCTCCCCCTTCCTCTCTCTCTCTCTCTCTCTCCTCCCCCCAGCGCTGAGCTGGATCAATGGCTTAGACTATATGGATTCTGAGTTCTGTGTGCGTGTGTGTGTGTGTGTGTGTGGGGGGGGGGGGGGGGTTCGGTCTCTCGCCCACAACCTTCTGACTTGGGAGACGAGAGAGGGACGAGAGAGAGTGCGAGCGACCGAATGACACACAACAAAGTGCGGTGACGCAGAGAGGCTGTGAGGTGTAGTGACTGTTTGTATAGAGTGCCCAGCGCAGCAGAGAGGGTGAGAGAGAGAGAGAGAGAGAGAGGGGGAGAGAAGGTGCGAGGGAGAGAGAGAGAGAGAGAGAGAGAGAGACCAACCTGCTAGAGACTTGTCACCTTGAACGGTAGTGTTTGCTGCTCTGGTGGAACCTGTGGCCTATTACATCAACAACAATAATATAATAATAATAATAATCCTTGTATTTCACACAGTGACTTATCACCTCTTAAAAGCGTTTCACAGGATACACTGTAATAATCAATAACGATCAATAACAGTAATAATTAATAGCGATAACCAATAACAAACACAGGATACACTGTAAAGTGTGGTGACTGTGTGTTTTGTGGGAGAAACGCAGCAGCCAGCGACGTCCCCACAAACAGCCGCGGGTCGAGTGACCAAATTTATATATTTATTTGTGGTTTTTTTTTAAAAAAAGGGATTAAATTATTACCTCCAGAAAAGTGATCCCCCAATCGACGAGCAAACAGCTTCCTACTGACTGCTGGTAAACAGAGGTGTGTGTGTGTGTGTGTGTGTGTCAGTGTCTGTCTGTCTGTCTGTGTGTGTCAGTGTATGTGTGTGTCAGTGTTTGTGTGTCAGTGTCAGTCTGTGTGCGTCAGTGTTTGTGTGTCAGTGTCAGTCTGTGTGTGAGTCAGTGTGTGTGTGTGTGTGTGTGTGTGTGTGAGAGTCAGTCTGTGTGTGTCAGTGTTTGTGTGTCAGTGTCTGTATCAGTGTCAGTCTGTGTGTGAGTCAGTGTGTGTGTGTGGAGTAAGGAAACTTGCCTAAGGTTTCTCCCTGTCCCGCCTACGAATCGAACCTCGGTTCTCTCTCGCTTGCAAGGTGAGTGCGGTAACCACTGAGCTACAGGACTCAGTGAGTGAGCGAGCGAGCGAGCGAGTGAGAGAGCAAGGGAGAGAGTGAGTGAGTTAGAGAGCAAGTGAGTGAGCGAGTGAGTGAGTTAAAGAGCGAGTGAGTGAGCGAGCGAGCGAGTTAGAGAGTGAGTGAGTTAGAGCGCGAGCTCGTGCACTAATCACGTCACTACAGAACTCACCGTCGTGTTCTGCTCCTTGTTCTCCTTCTCCTCCTTGGCTTTCTCCGCTCTCTTGGCCTCCTCCTCCGCCAGCTGCTTGCGTTTCTTCTCTCTCCTCTCCTCCAGCTCTTCATCTCTCAGAGACTCCAGGTTCTGTATAATGGGCAGCTTCACCACTGAGCTCCCACACAGAGACACAGTCAGAGAGGTACACACACACACACACACACACACACACACTGAGCTCCCACACAGAGACACAGTCAGAGAGGTACACACACACACACACACTGAGCTCCCACACAGCGACACAGTCAGAGAGGTACACACACACACACTGAGCTCCCACACACGAGACACAGTCAAGAGAGGTACACACACACACACACACACAGAGACACAGTCAGAGGTACACACACAAACAGACAGAGTCAAACAGACAGACACACACACAGATAGACAGACAGACAGACAGACAGATATACACACACAGAGCTCCTGTATTTATACAACTCGTTTACAGCGACCATCACATGGGGCAGCATCTCGGAGGGAGTGAGAGAGAGAGAGGGAGCGAGGGAGAGAGGGGGGAATTGATTGCCCCCACATTCGACACTTACCCGCTACACAGTCGTGCATGCTCTCTGCATCCAGCACTTTGCATTCCTCAGTCCAGCGAGTCAGGGCAGTGGGTATACTGGACAATGTGCCTGTAATAATAATAATAATAATAATAATAATCACGGCATTTGACCCGGCACCTTATCACATCGTCGAGACTTCTCAAAGCGCTTCAAAGGGATACGCTGTAAAGTGTAGTGACTGTGCGTTTTGTGGGCGAAACGCGGCACCCAATTGCGCCCAGCGACGGGGGCTGTGGCTTGCGAGGCGAGGGGTCTAACCCCTGAGCTACAGGGGCTGTGGGGTGTGAGGCGAGGGGTCTAACCCCTGAGCTACAGGGGCTGTGGGGTGTGAGGCGAGGGTCTAACCCCTGAGCTACAGGGGCTGTGGGGTGGGAGGTGAGGGGTCTAACCCCTGAGCTACAGGGGCTGTGGGGTGGGAGGTGAGGGGTCTAACCCCTGAGCTACAGGGGCTGTGGGGTGTGAGGGGAGGGGTCTAACCCCTGAGCTACAGGGGCTGTGGGGTGCGAGGGAGGGGTCTAACCCCTGAGCTACAGGGGCTGTGGGGTGTGAGGGGAGGGGTCTAACCCTTGAGCTACAGGCCTCCAACCTACTGGTCAGTGTAACAGCCACTGCCTCTCCCTTGGCCTGGCTGCTGGTCAGTATAACAGTCTGTGTAATAGACACTCACCAGCCTGGCTGGTGGCCGCTGTCTGATCGTGGAAGAAATCGTCGAGGAGATCGTCGTCGGAGCGAGCGATGATGTGGACGTCGTCGTTTCCCACCAGCAGCCGAGCTCGTCCCCGGCTCTGCAGCGGGAGACTACTGCTGAGCTGTAGGATATCAGCAGCCGCAGAGGGGCCGAGTAACCTGGTATAGAGAGACACACAGAGAGTGTGAGACACAGAGTGTGTGAGAGACACAGAGAGTGTGAGAGGCACAGAGTGTGAGAGATACAGAGTGTGAGAGAGACACAGAGTGTGAGAGACACAGAGAGTGTGAGAGATACAGAGTGTGAGAGAGGCGTGTGTGTGTGAGCGAGCGAGTGCATAAGTCAGCGAGTGTGTGTCAGCGAGTGTGAGTGAGTGCGCGAGCGAGTGTGAGTGTGAACGAGTGAGCGGGTGTCAGTGTGAGCGAGCGGGTGTCAGTGTGAGCGGGTGCGTGTGTGCGAGCGAGCGTGAGCGCGAGCGGGTGTGAGCGTGAGCGAGCGGGTGTGAGGGTGAGCGAGAGCGCGCGTGTGTGTGAGCGAGTGCGAGCGAGTGTGAGCACTCACCTGCTCCACCACCTGCTTGAGGATGAGATCGCGATACTCTGGGCCGTTCCTCTTGACCGCCGTCATGATCAGGTCGCACACGCGGTACACGGTGTCCGGCAGCTCGTCCAACAGGTGGAAGCAGCCGGGGAGCATCTTCTCCGTGAAGCTGTGCAACTCGTCTCCCTCCAGCGGCTCCACGTCCTGGTACCTCTCCAGGCTCCTCACCTCCTCTTCCTCCTGCTTCTCCCTCGCCTTCCTCTCCTCCTCCTCCCGCCTCCGAGTCACCTCCTGCGTTTGGGGGTGGGGGGTGGGGGGGGGTTCAGAGAACGTCATCAACACCGGCAACTCACGCCGACACAGCGCCCCTCCTCGCGCACGGTAATAATGATAATAATCCTGGGGTGTGACCCGGCGCCTCATCACGTCGTCGAGACGTCTCAAAAGCGCTTCGCGGGACACGCTGTGAAGTGTAGTGACTGTGCGTTTTGTTGGCGAAACCCGGCAGCCGATTGCGCCCGGCGACATCCCCCACAAACAGCCGTGGGGTTGAGTGGCCGCATTATTATTATTATTATTATCTATTTTTATTTGGAGAGTGATTCGCGAGTCAACTTACTGCTGGTAACCAGAGGTACCTGTGAGTGTGCGTCTGTGTGTGCGTGTGTTGTGTGTGTGTTGCTGTGTGTGTGTCTGTGTGTGTTGCTGTGTCTGTGTGTGTATCTGTGTGCGTCTGTGTGTGCGTGTGTTGCTGTGTCTGTGTGTGTTGCTATGTGTGTGTGTGTGTGTTGCTGTGTATGTGTGTGTATGTCTGTGTGTGTGTCTGTGTCTATGTGTGTGTCTGTGTGCGTCTGTGTGTATGTTGCTGTGTCTGTGTGTGTGGAGCAAGGAAACTTGCCTAAGGTGTTGCCCTGTCCCGCTGAGAATCAAATCCAGGTCCTCTCGCTTGTTGGAGGGGGCTGTAAGGGGGTGGGTTGGAGGGGGTTAGTTGGAGGGGGCTGTTAGGGGGTGGGTTGGAGGGGGCTGTTAGGGGGTGGGTTGGAGGGGGTGGGTTGGAGGGGGCTGTTAGGGGGTGGGTTGGAGGGGGCTGTTAGGGGAAGCAATGAGATGGTGATGTTACCTCTGGCGATTCCTGGCTCTGGTCCATTGGAATCTCCTGCCCCAGTGACATGGCAATCGCTCTCATCATCTGGTCCTCCTCGGACATGCTCAGGTCCTGCAAGAGAGAGGGGGAACGAGGCACGTCAGGGACAGGACAGGGAGGGGGAGGGGATAGACAGGGGGCTTTCCCCAGGGCAGGGGTGAGGCGCACAGATGTTAAAGATCTCCCCCCGCAGCGCTGTCGGGAGAGGGTTAGTCCTATAGCATTCCGCCCACATCTCACCCCGTGGGGAGGGGGAGCGCTCCACCAAGGTTACCCTAAACACCCCCCCACCCCACACGGCCAGGGATATACAGTCTGACTTGCCCTGACACGGACGGCCCCTCCCAGCAGGGGAGGGGGGTGTGTGAGCAGGTACTCAGTGGCCTGCTCCATGCTGCTGGTGTTCAGCAAAGCCTCCATAGCGTGTTCTCGGGTGAACCCCATGTCCATCAGCTGCGGGGAGACAGAGACACAGAGAGTCAGAGAGAGACAGAGAGACAGAGAGTCAGAGAGAGAGAGACAGAGACAGAGAGCGTCAGAGAGAGAGACAGAGAGTTAGAGAGAGACAGAGACGGAGAGAGTCAGAGAGAGAGACTGAGACACAGAGAGAGAGAGAGTTAGAGACAGAGAGTTAGAGAGAGACAGAGATCATTCTTATCATTATTAAGCCGGTCGGACAATCAGCATCTCTGCCCCCACCCTCGGGAACTCTATCCCACATTACCTCCACCTCCGCCTCACCCCCTTCAGACTTTCCTCTTCGACCGCACTTTTGGCCACTCGCCCACCAACCACTCCTCTGCCCTCCACTCCCCCCTGACCCCAACTCCCAGCTCGGGTCCATGGCTGACGGTGCTGTAACTGTGGGACCTGAGCTAATGGCTGACGAAGATTACCTGCTGTAGCTGTTGCTGGTTGACCTGGGGCTCTCTCCTGGGGGCCGTGCCCTCCTCCTGAGGTCCCTCCTCCTCGGGTTTGGTTCCCTCCTTCTCCTTGCCCAGCCTCTCGCGGATGACAGGTTCCCCTCGCAGGATGTGGCACAGGATGGCCAGCATCGACTCCGCCATTCGCCCGCCGTACACCTTCAGCGGCTTGCGGTTCCACAGATTTTTGATGCAGTTGAAAGCAGCCTGTGATAGAGACACCACCACACCAGCCAGTTACACACACAGCGGGTGTGGGTGTGTGGGGTGGTGGGGGGGGTTATGTGTGTGTGGGTGTGTATGTGTATGTATGTGCGTCTGTGTGTGTGGGTGTGTATGTGTGTGTGCGGATGTGTGTGTGTGGGTGGATGTGTATGGGTGTGGATGGGTGTGTGTATGTGGGTGGGTGTGTGGGTGTGTATGTGTAAATGTATGTGGGTGTGTATGTGTGGATGTGTGTGTGTGGATGGGTATGTGTGGGTGTGGGTGTGTGTGTGTGTGGGTGGATGTGTGGATGGGTGTGTGCATGTGTGTGGGTGTGTATATGTGTGTGGGTGTGTATATGTATGTGTGTGTGGGTGGGTATATATGTGTGTGGATGTGTGTGTGTGGGTGGATGTGTATGGGTGTGTGTATGTGGGTGGGTGTGTGCGTGTGTATGTGTAAATGTATGTGGGTGTGGATGTGTGTGTGTGGATGGGTATGTGTGGGTGTGTGTGTGGGTGTGTGTGTGTGTGTGGGTGGATGTGGATGTGTGGATGGGTGTGTGCATGTGTGTGGGTGGGTGTGTGTGGGTGTGTATATGTGTGTGTGTGTGGGTGGGTATATATGTGTGTGGATGTGTGTGTGTGGGTGGGTGTGTATGTGTGTAATGTGTGTGTGTGTTTGTATGTATATGTGTGTGTGTGTGTCATGTCAGGAGGACGTCCCAAGACACTGGACAGTCAGGGATTTGGACCTGAGCCTCCTGAGCGGAGGGAGCGGACAGGTTGATGGGGGGAGGGGGTCGGCAGGTCAGAGGGGTAGGAGAGGGCAAGGCCTGGGGGGGGGGGGGGGCCTTGCCAGTGAGGATGAGGATTTAGAATTCGATCCCCTGGGGGATGGGGAGCCAGTGGGGTCGGGCGAAGGTGGGGGTGATGGGGTCACGGAGCCCGGTGAAGTAACTGTGGAATATATACCGATACATATACCACCCCCACCCCACCCCTCGCCCCCTGGGATAGCCACCTACCTTCTGGGTGACGACCAGGAAACGCAGCGGGCTGAACTGGGGGAAGGACTGTCCCCCGGGGGGCTTTGCGGGGAGGGAGTGAGGAGACTCCAGCACTGTGGTGGGGTTCACCATCTTCTCCACCAGCATCAGCCACGCGTCCAGGAACTCTCCCGTCCCGTCAGGCAACTCGCAGTGCTCCAGCCCCTCCGTGATACACACCTTCCCTCCCATCGACAGCGCCCAGTTAAACGTCCTACAGCACGAGGGAAACAGCGGACAGTCAGACACACCTACACGATGATTATCGGTGGGTCGCTCAAACCACGGCTGTCTGTGGGGACGGCGCTGGGCGCAATCGGCTGCCACGTTTCGCCCACCAAACACACAGTCACTACACTTTACAGTGCATCCTGTGAAGCGCTTTGAGACGTCTCAAATCAAATGGTGAGTGTGGTAACCTCCACACTACAGGACTGTGGAACCACCTGTTTGAGCTGTGACACCGTGTTGTATTGGTGTCACTTGTGGCACTGCAATCAGTGCTGTCGCTCAGGGGGAGTCCTGTAGCTCAGGGGTTAGAGCACTCGCTTTGCGAGTGAGAGACCTGAGTTCAATCCCCGGGGGGTCAGTCAGGGCCAAACCTCGGGCAAGTTTCCTTACTCCACACAGAGCCCTAATAATAATAATAATAATCCTCCAAAACAAAACAATAATAAATTGGTCATTTTCAACCCACGACTGTTTGTGGGACATTGCTGTGCGCAATCGGCCGCCGCGTTCGCCCACAAATATACAGTCAATTCACTTTACAGTGTGTCCTGTGAAGCGCTTTGGGACGTCCTCCCGACGTGAAAAGCGCTATATCAAATGCCAGGATTATTATTATTATTATTATTGTGTAAATCTATGTGTATTATCTGCTTCAATGGCCACTGATGGGAGTGAGTGCCGCACAGTGCTGCCCTCTGTCTGAAGAAGTTCCTTCTGAATTCCCATTTCAATCCTCAGTCACTGTCTTACACTCGTGTTTCTCCGTGAAGTCTCGGTCACAAATAGGAACCTCCTGTTATAGAGCTGTGACACCGTGTTGTATTGGTGTCACTTGTGGGACTGCAATCAGTGCTGTCGCTCAGGGGGAGTCCTGTAGCTCAGGGGTTAGAGCACTCGCTTTGCGAGTGAGAGACGTGAGATCATTTCCAGACAGAGGGCCAAACCTCGGGCAAGTTTCCTTACTCCACACAGAGCCCTAATAATAATAATAATAATCCTCCAAAACAAAAACAATAATAAATTGGTCATTTTCAACCCACGACTGTTTGTGGGACATTGCTGTGCGCAATTGGCCGCCGCGTTCGCCCACAAATATACAGTCAATTCACTTTACAGTGTGTACTGTGAAGCGCTTTGGGACGTCCTCCCGACGTGAAAAGCGCTATATCAAATGCAAGGATTATTATTATTATTATAGTGAGGCGAGTGTGGTAACCTCCACACTGCAGGACTCCACAAGTTCTGTATACTCACTCGAAGAGAGCGTCATGTCCCCCAGAGCACAGGAACTTCTGTAACATCAGGTGATAAGGGTATTTCCTCTCGTCAAACAGCATTGGGGAGGTGAACCCCACTGAGCAGATGAAGAAAGTTAATCTGTCGTCGAGAGAGAGAGAGAGAGAGAGAAAGAGGAAATAAATCCTTACACTTGGTAAAGCTCTCCACAGGATTGATTCTCTGTAAAGTGTAGAGACTGTGTGTTTTGGGGCGAAACCAAGCTGCCAATTGCTATATGTGTGTGAGTGTGTGTGGTGTGTGTGTGACGTACCTGAACCGTGGTGTGGGGGTGTGTGTGAGTGTGTGTGTGTGTGTGTGACGTACCTGAACCGTGGTGTGGGGTTGTGTGTGAGTGTGTGTGTGTGTGTGTGAGAGAGTGTGTGTGAGTGTGAGTGTGTGTGAGAGCGTGTGAAAGCGTGTGTGTGAGTGTCTGACGTACCTGAACTGTGGTGTGGGGGGGTGTCTGAGTGTGTGTGTGTGTGAGTGTGCGTGTGAGTGTGTGAGTGTGCATGTGCGAGCGTGTGTGTGAGTGTGAGACGTACCTGAACCTTGGTGTGGGGGTGTAGGGTGGAGGTTGCCAGGACAGCCCCTTGGTGAGCAGTTTGGTGAGCGCGGAGGCTGTGCCCCGGGCGGCCGGGGTGGGGGCGGTCGTGGTGCTCGCTGGGTGGTGGCTGCGACGCTGACGGACGGGGGAGCCCACGCACAGCTTCACCAGCAGCCCAAACAGCTCAGCCAGTGCCCGGCCCAGCCTGGAGGACGCTGCAGCCAGGGGGGGCAGGACAACAACACAGTCACTACACCCGCACTGCATCACACACACACACACAGTCACTACACCCGCACTGCCTCACACGCACACACACACAGTCACCGCACTGCCTCACACGCACACACACATACAGTCACGACACTCGGCACAGCATCGTGCACACAGACACACACACACACAGACACACACACACAGATACACACAGACACACACACACAGACACACCCACACACACACAGACACACACACACCCACAGACACACACACAGACAGACACACACACAGACACACACACACCCACAGACACACACACAGACAGACACACACACAGACACACACACACACACACAGACACACACACAGTCCCGTACCTGACAGGAGGGGTTTGATCTGTTTGATGCGAGCGGCCATGGCTGGGGTGATCTTGGATTTGGTTTTGGTGTCGGATGTGCTGGGCTCGTCCGTCTCCATCGGGGCCAGAGTGTCGGTGTCCAGGGTAATGCCCTCCAACAGCCCCTGCGCTGAGGGCTCCACAATGGCACTCGCTGGCTCCAGCTCACTGTCTGTGTACACACACACACACACACACTACAGCGTTAGTGCTCACTGTCTGTGTACACACAAACACACACTCCAGCGTTAGTGCTCACTGTCTGTACAACAGTGTTAGCGCTCACTGTCTATACACACACACACTAGTGTTAGTGCTCACTGTCTGTGTACACACACACACTGCAGCATTAGTGCTCACTGTCTGTGTACACACACACACACTGCAGCGTTAGTGCTCACTGTCTGTGTACACACAAACACACACTCCAGCGTTAGTGCTCACTGTCTGTACAATAGTGTTAGCGCTCACTGTCTGTACACACACACACTAGTGTTAGTGCTCACTGTCTGTGTACACACACACACTGCAGCATTAGTGCTCACTGTCTGTGTACACACACACACACTGCAGCGTTAGTGCTCACTGTCTGTACAACAGTGTTAGCGCTCACTGTCTGTACACACACATAGTGTTAGTGCTCACTGTCTGTGTACACACACACACTAGTGTTAGTGCTCACTGTCTGTGTACACACACACACTACAGTGTTAGTGCTCACTGTCTGTACACACACAGTGAGCGAGCGAGCGAGCGAGTTCACTAACCACTACACGGCAGGTAACAGGCAGAGCTCACCTGGTCTTTTGGTGTCTGTTATCGTGGCTGACGTGTTGTTGCTATTTGCTGGTTTGTCCTCCTTTGGCACAAGTTTCTGCATATCCAACTGTCCAAACTCACAGCCTGGGGGAAGGCTGGACACAACAGACCCACAGTGACTCCGGCTGTCTCCTCTACACAGACACACAGTGACCACCCCCACCTCACACACACAAACACATACAGCAACCCCCCCCCCCCCCCCCCCACACATACACCCACACAGAGCAGACACACACTGACCTGTTGGGTGTACAGTGTGACAGACAGCCACAGTGACAGACAGACAGACACAGTGACAGACAGACAGACAGACAGTGAGAGACAGACACAGTGACAGACAGCCACACAGTGACAGACAGACACAGTGACAGACAGACACAGTGACAGACAGCCACAGTGACAGACAGACAGACACAGTGACAGACAGACAGACAGACAGACAGTGACAGACAGCCACAGTGACAGACAGACAGACAGACACAGTGACAGACAGACAGACAGACAGACAGACAGTGACAGACAGCCACACAGTGCCAGACAGCCAGACAGACCTGTTGGGTGTACAGAGTGACAGCAGGACGGTGCTCTCCCACACGAGTGAGCAGTAGAGTTGGCTGAGCTTGTTCAGCACGGTCAGGCCGAGCTGTGAGCCCCACTGGTTCACAGAGATCGAGCGGATCTCACTCTGAGAAGGAAGAGGGTCGAAGGCCATACAACAACAGCAGCAACACCGGCTCGTGTTTACACAGCGCCCCTCACACAGGACACCGTTTCGAAGCTCGTAACAAGCGGGTCCCTAGTGACTACTGGCAAACCGGCGCGCATGTCTGTGTGTGTGTGTGTGTGTGTGTGTGCGCGCGTGTGTGTGGGTCCGTGTGCATGTGTCTGTGTGCATGTGCGTGTGTCTGTGTGCGTGTGCGGAGTAAGGAAACTTGCCTAAGGTTTCACCCTGTGTCGGGAATCAAACCCAGGTCCTCTCGCTTGCCAGGCGAGCGCTGCAACCGCTGAGCTACGGGGACCCCGGGAAGCACAGCCCCCGATGGTGGAGCGGAGGGGGCGAGCGAGGGGGGAAGAGTAGGTGAGAGGGACACACAGAGGGACAGGGCGGCGGAGGGGCGGTACTGACCTGACCCACGCGGCAGGTGTGGACGAACATCATGATGTAGGCGTGAGCTGCTGTCAGGGCGTGGAGCAGGGGGGTGGCCTGGGCAGACAGGGTGGCATCAGACACGTTGCCAGCGTTAGCCAGCTCCCTGAGCAGCACAGAGCCCCCCGGGGTGTCGATGGGCCGGTGAAGGGCTCCAGAGAGGACAGAATGGTGTCCAGCTGTAACAACCCCTCCTGTAGCACCTTCAGTTCGTGTGACAGGGTCTGCGAGAGAGAGAGGGGGGTAGTGAGGGAGAGAGAGAGAGAGAGAGACAGAGAGAAATCATCATTAATAATAATCCCGGCGTTTGAACCGGCGCCTTATCACGTTGTCGAGACGTCTCAAGGCGCTTCACAGGATACACTGTAAAGTGTAGTGACAGAGGCGTGTGTGTGTGTGCGCGCGACCGTGTGTGTGTCTGTCTGTGTGTCGAGGGCTGTCACCCCTGAGTTACGGTGTGCGGGCTGATCGATGGCAAATGGGAGTTTTAATAGGTAAATGGACGCACCAGGATAGATTTGCAGACACCAGCGACAGCCTGGCAGGCAGCGGAGGTGGGGAAATCGATGGGAAGGTTAGGCAGCCCCAGGATACACACGAGGGGCTGCAGCCCTTTCTGTGTCACAAACTCCTGGCAGTGATCATCTGTGGTGTTGTTACTCAAGATTGACTCGACGAACTTCATCTGCGGAGAGAGAAGGGGGAGGGAGGAGGGAGAGGGAGAGGGAGAGAGAAGGGGGGAGAGAGGAGAAAGAGGGGGGGAAGAGAGGAGAGGGGGGGAAGAGAAAGAGGGGGAGGGAGAGAGGAGAGAGGGAGAGAGAAGGGGAGAGAGAGAGGGTGAGAGAGAGGGAGAGAGCGTGAGGGAGAGAGAAGGGGAGGGGGGGAGAGGGGGGGGGTTGGGGGCACTGATTAATATAAATGATCGTTGTTCAACACGGCGCCTTTCACGTCAGGAGGTCGTTCCAAAGCGCTTCGCGGACACACCGCAAAGTGTAGTGACTGTGTGCTCTGCGGGCGAAACGCGGCAGACAATGTGCGCCCCACAAACAGCCGTGGAACGAGCGACTGATTTTATTTGGGAGATTGTCGGCCAGGACACGGGGAGAGAGAGTGAGAGAAAGGAACTCCCCCCCCACCCCCCCACCCTCTCTCTCTCCCCCACCCCCAGCGCAGTGTGGAGTGTCAGCTTAGACTGTAAGGTGAGAGCGACTGAGCCAGGCTGACGTACGGCTATTTACGAGGAGACTGGGATCCTGGGAGCATGTGGGGATGTGGGGAAGCACTCACCACGTTGAGGATGTAATCCATGAGAGGAATAGGGATCCTCTCCTCTGTGCCAACCACCCTGTAAACAAGGGGACACGTCACACAGGGACCAACTGCTGGGGAGAGACACCACTCACACACACGCACTGTCTCTCTCTCTCACACTCACACTGTCTCTCTCTCACACACACACACACACAGTCTCTCTCTCACACTCACACACACTCTCTCACTCTCTCTGACACACGCACTGCACTGTCTCTCTCACACTCGCACACACTGTCTCTCTCTCACACACGCACACACTGTCTCTCTCTCACACTCACACTCACGCACTGTTTCTCTCACACACTCTCTCTGTCCCTCTAACACACACACACACACACACACTGACTCTTTCACTCACACACAGACAGACACACACAGACAGACAGACACACACACACACACAGTGACAGACACTCACTGCTGTGGCTCTGTCTCTCCCTGCTGGGCGGCCAGGCTGCTGCTGAAGCTCTGCATGGCCTGAGCCTCCTCCTCCTCCTCGTCCTCGCTGGAGGCCTCCTCAGCCGCGTGGTTGGAGCGAGGAGGGGGGGCGCTGGCCGTGCCGTCAGCTTTCTGTATCGAGGGTTTCTGGCAGATATACTTGGGGTCTCTGCCCAGGTTACAGATCTCCTCCAGCAGCTGAGAGAGAGAGAGAGAGGGCAATAATAATAATAATTATAATAAGTTATAATAATAATCCCGGCGTTTGACCCAGAACCTGAACACGTCTTCCAGACGCCTCAAAGCGCTTCACGGGACACGCTGCAAGGTGTAGTGACTGTGGGCGGAAGCACGGCAGCCGATTCGCGCCCAGCAACGTCCCCACAAACGGCTGCGAAGCGAGAGCGCGATTTTATCTGTCGGCTAAACAGATAAGAAAGAGAGAGAAACTCCCCAGCACTCCCTTCTCCCCTCCCCAGCACTCTCCCTCTCTCTTCTCCCAGCGCTCTCTCTCTTCTCCCAGCACTCTCCCTCTCTTTCTCTCTTCTCCCAGCGCTCTCCCTACCTCTCTCTCTCTCTCTCTCTCTCCCAGCGCTCTCCCTACCTCTTTCTCTCTTTTCCTAGCACTCTCTGTCTCTCCCTCTGTCTCTCTCTCCCTCAGCGCTGTGCTGAACTGTCAGCTTAGTCTGTGAGCTCATATCCCTGACGTGTATAAGGGCTCGAACCCACAACCTCCTGACTTGGGAGGCGAGAGAGAGAGAGAGAGAGAGAGAGACGGGCTGACCTTGATGATGGCTGTGGTGGCGTCTGTCTTCAGTGTCGGTTGGTGTCTCATCAGCTCATCCACAGCACTGCCCAGGTTAGAGGCCGTGTCGCCTGAGCAAACAACAACAACAGCAGCAACAATATAACGACGTGTGTAAAGCGCCTTTCACGTCAGGAGCGCTGGACAGTCGGTGTTTCAGACCCGAGCCGGGGGGAGGGATGAGGGGAGGGCCCCGGGGGGGGGGGAAGGAGGGAGATCAATGGCATGGCCGAACAGGAGGAGAGAGAGGGGGGCGAGACGGAGGGACTGCGGGGTGAAGGGGACAGAGAGAGCGAGAGACTCACCGAGCGGGTCTGAGCTCCTGCGCCTCCTCATGGCGGGCAGATAGTCCGGGGACAACAGCACCTTGAAGAGCCTCTCGAAGGGCTGACACTGCACAAAGGACTGGAGTCCGCGAGCGTTCAGACACAGTGCGCTGAACACGTTGGGTAACGAGCCCAGCACCTCTCTGGTGGCCGGGACCTGCCAGGAAGCACACAACAACAATCACAATAATAATAATAATCATAATCGTAATCCCTACGTCTGACACAGCAATCGGCTGCCGCGTTTCTGCCACGAAACACGCAGTCACTACACTTTGCGGTGTGTCCCGTGAAGCGCTTTGAGACGTCTCGACGCCGTGATAAGCCGCCGGGTCAAATGCGAGGTTTATTATTATTATTATTATTATTATTATACAGCCCCTTATCACGTCTTTGAGACGTCTCAAAGCGCTTCACAGGATACACCATAAAGTGTAGTGACTGCGTATTTTGTGGCAGAAACGCGGCAGCCGATTGCGCCCACACACAATCAAGCATTGAGTAACCACATATTTTTAAGCAATTCTTACCCCCGTAAAAGCCATCTGCGACACAGCGACACACACACAACGACTGAGCCAGGCTGACACACACACACACAGCGACTGAGCCAGGCTGACTGACACACACACACACACACACAGCGACTGAGCCAGGCTCACACACACACACACAGGACTGAGCCAGGCTGATTCCCTGTCTATGCGGCTTCATTCCCCAAGAAAAAGGCGGGCGAGAAGAAGCTTACGTCTTTTATTAACAGTGCGTGGAGCATGACATCAGTGAGTCCGTTGTCCTGCAGAGAGGAGAGCAGCGAAGGTTCTTGGAATACAAACACAGTCACAACCTCAGTCGCTGGAGAGAGAAAGAGAGAGAGAGTTTTTAATCAACAACAGCAACAACAATTCGACATTTACATTGACACCAGCGCCAGCCGTTCACGTCGGGAGGACGTCCCCAGGCGCTGGACTGAACAGTCCGGGGTTTGGACCCGAGCCGGGGGTTGGGATCAGGAGGGGGTGGAGGGAGGGGAGTGTGGGGGGGTTGTGGGAGGAGGGTGACCGAAGGCGCGGTTGGTCGCAGAGGGTCTTGAGACTGGCTTTGAGTAGGGGAGGGAGGGAGGGAGGGAGGGAGGGAGGGAGGGAGGGAGTGAGTGAGTGAGTGAGGGAGGGAGGGAGGGAGGGAGGGAGGGAGGGAATGTGATTTGGAATTCCAGAAGGTGGGGGCAGAGAGGCTGATGGTGTAGCGGGCCAGGGCAGGGCAGGGCAGGGCAGGGCAGGGCTGGGGCTGGACAGGGCAGGGTAGGGCTGGGCTGGGCAGGGTAGGGCTGGGCTGGGCTGGGCTGGGCAGGGCTGGGCAGGGCAGGGCTCGGCTGGGCTGGGCTGGGCTGGGCTGGGCAGGGCTGGGCTGGACAGGGCTGGGCAGGGCAGGGCTCGCTGGCTGGGCTGGGCTGGGCTGGGAGGGCAGGGCTGGGCTGGACAGGGAAGGGCAGGGCTGGGCAGGGCAGGGCTGGGCAGGGCAGGGCAGGGCAGGGCTGGGCTGGGCTGGACAGGGCAGGGCAGGGCAGGGCAGGGCAGGGCAGGGCTGGGCTGGGCAGGGCAGGGCTGGGCAGGGCAGGGCAGGGCTGGGCAGGGCAGGGCAGGGCAGGGCAGGGCTGGGCAGGGCTGGGCAGGGCAGGGCAGGGCTGGGCAGGGCAGGGCAGGGGATGTAGAGCAGGCTGAAGGGAGAGAACAGGACAGAGTGGGACGGGAAGGCACTCACCGAGCAGGAAGAGTGAGGGACCATAATACTCTGCGTTGCTGATGATGTGCTTCAGTGAGGTAGGCAACGAGCCGTCCATTACTGCAGGAGACAGAGAGAGTGAAACCCACAGCTTCACAACATGTCACACCCGCCCCCCTTCTCTCTCTCTCGCTTCCTCCCTCACCTCCCTCCACAACACACGTCCAACCCTCTCCCCTCCTCTCCCCCACCCCCCAAACATTGTCATTGTGTAGTGACTGTGTTTTTTGTGGTCGCGACAGCCAATTCTACGCACAGCGACATCCCCTCAAACTGCCATGAAGCAGAAACACACACAGCCACATACAGACACACACACAGACATACACACACAGACACAGCCACATACAGACACAGCCACATACACACACTCACAGCCACACACACACACACAGACATACACACACTCACAGCCACACACACACACACACACAGACACACATGCACGCACATGCACACACAGTCGCACACACAGCCTTACCGTGTCGGATGCTGTCGGAGAACGCGGGATCTTGAATGGCTTTCTTCAGGAAGTTGAGCATGGACTTGAGCAGAGCTGCTCGCTGAGGGATACACTGAACTCCTGCAGGGAGCAACAACATCACTGACATTGACACAGAGCCTCTCATGTCAGGACGTCCCAAGGCCTGGGGGCTGGACAGCCAGGGGTTTGAACCCGAGCTGGGGGTCGGGGTCAGAACCGGGTGTGGCGGGGGGGGGGGGGGGGTGCGGAGGGAGGGCAGGGAGGGTGAGGGGTAGGAGGGTGACCGAAGGCACGGTTGGTCGAATAGTAAGGTCTTGAGATAGATGGCCTTGAAGGAGCCGAGGAAAAGGGACGCGCGAGGGGTGGGGGGGGGGAGAGAGTGAGAGAGAGAGCGCGAGTGCAAGAGAGAGCGAGAGAGAGAGAGAAAGAGAGAGAGAGAGAGAGCCAGGCTGACACACTCTGCAGCGATTGACTTACCTGGTCTCGGGGAGTAGGTCACAGCTGAGCTCAAACTCCGGGTCTCGGTCTCTGGCCTGGAATCGGCTGAGGTGGAGGGGCCTGGACTGCTCTCCATCACAATGTCTGCGCCGACAACATGTCACACGTCAGGCGGACGTCCCACTCTTAACATCAACCACCTCCCTTTACACTCCACACACACACTCCTTTCACCACAATAACCCTGGCATTTGACCCGGCGCCCGATCACGTCTTCGAGACGTCTCAAAGCGCTTCACAGGACGCGCCGCGAAGTGCAGTGATTGTGTGTATTGTGGGTGAAACGCGGCAGCCAATTGCGCACTGCAGTGTCC
Organism: Callorhinchus milii; assembly: GCF_018977255.1. Taxonomy (NCBI): domain Eukaryota; kingdom Metazoa; phylum Chordata; class Chondrichthyes; order Chimaeriformes; family Callorhinchidae; genus Callorhinchus; species Callorhinchus milii. The sequence continues at coordinate 166,444 of NW_024704797.1, forward strand.
CCCCCACACACAGTCGTGGAGTAAGTGGCCACGCTATATTTACGGGATTAAAGCGATCCTCTTAAGTGGGATCAATAGACTAAGCGGGTTCCCACTTACTGATCGGTAAACAGAGGCGTGTGTGCGTGTGTGTCTGTGTGCGCATGGTGTGCGTGTGTGTCTGTGCGTGCGTGGTGTGTGTGTGTCTGTGCGTGCATGGTGTGTGTGTGTATGCGTCTGTGTGTGCGTGGTGTGTGTGTGTCTGTGTGTGCGTGTGCGTCTGTGTGTGCGTGTCTTGTGTGCGCGTGTGTGCCTGTGTGTGTGTGTGGTGTGTGTGTGCCTGTCTGTGGCGTGTGTGTGTCTATGTAGAGTAAGGAAACGTGCCTAAGGTTTCGCCCTGTCCCTCCCGGGAATCGAACCTGGGTCCTCCCGCTTGCGAGGCGAGGGGTCTAACCACTGCAGAACTCGGGAGGCAGAGAGGTAGGGACGAAACACAGACAGACACACAGACAAGAGAGCGGCACACAAACAAAACCCGCGCGCACACCGGATGGGCTGAAGTTCCCACCTGAATAATTGCCCTCGGAATCGGTCTCCATCTCCTCTCCCTCTTGATTGGTGCTGGATCTCTGAATCTTTGGTTTGATGACAAACGGACACTCTTTCCTGCAGATGTCCACTTCGTGCTGTCGGGAAAAGGAACAACAACAACAACAATAATAACCCCCGGGCGTGTGACCCGGCGCCCGATCGCGCCGTCGAGACGTCTCAAAAGCGCTTCGCAGGGCGCGCTGTAAAGTGGAGTGACTGTGTATTTTGCGGGCGAAACGCGGCGGCCGATCGTGCCCAGCGACGGCCCCACAAACAGCCGGGGGTTGTGTGACCGGATTATTCTTTTATTTTTTTGAAGGGATTATTATGATCGAATTCAAGATCCTCATCCTCACCTTCAGGGCCATTCACGGCCTCGCTCCCTCCTACCTCTCCGACCTACTATCCCCCTACCTACCTGCCCGTACCCTCCGTTCCTCTGGCTCCGGTCTGCTCCACGTCCCCCGCCCCAACCGCCCTACATCGGTAGCCTTCAGCCTCTCAGCCCCGAGGCTCTGGGACTCCATCCCCAGTGCCTTCGCCGCTTCCTCCCTCTCCTCCTTCAAGGCCGGTCTCAAGACCTCTCTCTTTGACCGTGCCTTCAGCTCCCCTCTCGACTCTCTTCCCCCTCCTCGCTCCCTCCCTTCCCTCCCCTCACCCTGACCATTTCCACCCTCCTCGCTCCCTCCCTCCCCTCCCCTCACCCTGACCATTTCCCCCCAATGCTCGGGTCCCCACCCAACTGTCCAGCGCCTTGGGACGTCCTCCCGACGTGAAAGGCGCTCTATAAATCCAATCTTGTTGTTGATGTATTATCCCTGGAAAAGTCATCCGCCAATCGACTAACAAGCGGGGTCTGCGCGTGTGCGTGCGTGTGTGTGTCTGTGTGTGCCTTACCACTGCACTACAGGACTGCACGTACCTCTAGACGGTTGATGAACACAGCCAGCCCACTGTGAGACTGGAAAGCCACCATTTCCAAGTTGGTGATCAGGTCAACCACACGCACAGCCCGAGTCACAAAGGTTATCTGGTCCTGTTCGTCCCCAAGGTACTTAATCACCTGCGAGGAAGGAGACACGAGCAGGGGGATGGTCAGACATGTTCAGTTCCCCCCTCTCTCCCTCCCTCCCTCCCTCCCTCTCTCTCTCTCCCCCCCTCAGTAATAATAATAATCCTTGCATTTGATATATCACGTCTTCGAGACGTCTCAAAGCCCTTCACGGCATACACTGTAAAGTGAAGTGACTGTGTATTTTGTGGGCGAAATGTAGCAGCCGAGCGACGTCCCCACAAACAGTCGTGGTTTGAGTGACCAGATTATTATTATTTTGAAGGGATTATTACCCCCGGAAAGCGATTTACCCACTGATTAACAAGCAGGTTCCTAGTGGTGAACAGAGATGTGTGTGTGTGTGTGTGTGTCAGACACCCGGTTGATCAAAAGACAACCCCATCTCTCGCTCTCTATGCACAGCCCCACCCAAAGCCCCTCCACCTCTCACAGAAACACTCCATGAGCCTCACAGACCTTCAGCAAAGCTTCCATCATCCCACAGGAGACGAGGGCTTCCCCTCCAGCGTCGTAGCTCGCCAGGTGGTAGAGGAAGGAGAAAAGTGCGGTTGCAAACTGATGGGGATAAGGCTCCATCGTGGGATCTAACAGGAGGAAAAGAGAGATGGTGATAAGGCGCGGTGTCAAATGCAAGGACAAAGCGCTTCACAGGATACACTGCAAAGTGTAGTGACTGTGTGTTTTGTGGGTGAAAAGCAGCATGTGTGTGTGTGTGTCTGTGTGTGTGGAGTAAGAAAACTTGCCTAGGTTTCGCCCTGTCTCGCCCGGCTGGGAATCGAACCCGGGTCCTCTGGCATGCAAGGCAGGGGGTCTAACCCCTGAGCTACAGGGGCTGTGGGGTGTGAGGCGAGGGGTCTAACCCCTGAGCTACAGGGGCTGTGGGGTGCGAGGCGAGGGGTCTAACCCCTGAGCTACGGGGGCTGTGGCTTGTGAGGTGAGGGGTCTAACCCCTGAGCTACAGGGCGGGGAGCAGCTTGAACTCACCGATCATGGCCTGGATGCAGTTGCGGACGAGCACAGGCAGGAATCCGTGATAAGACGCTGTCCCTGTGCAGTCGATGATGCTGCTCAGTTTAGGAGTTCGCTCCAGGTGCACTATAGAGGTCAGTGTCCGCAGGGAGGCTGCTTTTATATCCTGTATACACACACACGCACAATAACCTGTACCATTGTAACACCACACACACAAATACACACTATACACACACACACCACACACACAATAAACTATACCTTTGTAACACCACACACACGCACATATACACACACACCACACACAATAAACTATACCATTGTAACTGCACACACACTCTATACACACACACACCACACACACAATAAACTACACCATTGTAACTGCACACACACAAATACACACTATACACACACACACTATACACACACACATATACACACACACACACACAATAAACTATACCATTGTAACTGCACACACACTCTATACACACACACCACACACAATAAACTACACCATTGTAACTGCACACACACAAATACACACTATACACACACACACTATACACACACACATATACACACACACACACACAATAAACTATACCATTGTAACTACATAACACACACACATACACAATAAAATATACCATTGTAATCCAACAACACACACAACACAATAATGCACAATATAAAATATATCATTGTAACTCAACAACAAACACACATACACACACCACATAAGACACACATCACACACACACTAAAATATATAATTGTAACTCAACAACACACACATGCAACACACACAGCCAACATACACATAACATAACATACACACACACGCACTCAAATAACACACACAATAAAATACATCACTGAAACTCAACAAACATAACACACATACAACACACAACAACAATTTGCGCTTATGTAGCGCCCTCCATGCAGGGTAGCGTCTCAGAGCGCTTTACACACACAACGCACAGAGCACACACACACACACCCACACAGACACACACACACACACCCACAGACACACACGTGGAAAGGACCTGCTCACCATTAGCTGTTTGTCTGGAATCTGTAGAACATCCACCAGCTCCTCGATCAGCCCGTTGTACAGTATACTATTGGCAGATTCCTGGAGGGCGTTGGAATAAACTGCGCGACACACAAAGAGAGACCGGGCGAGCGCGAGTGAGTTTACAACGACACGTGACACTTACACAGAGCCCCGAGGCGCTGGGCTGGACACTCAGGGATTTGAGCTGGGGGTTGGGATCGGGAGGGGGTGGAGGGCAGGGAGGGT
>NW_024704797.1:170400-351995 GCF_018977255.1 Callorhinchus milii
CGCACTGCGGGGGGAGAGGGGGAGAGAGAGTGAGAGAGAGAGAGAGAGAGCCGATCCAGCAGGTCTACCCAGTGATAGAGCTCGCACTGCGGGGGGAGAGGGGGAGAGAGAGAGAGTGAGAGAGAGAGGAGTGAGAGAGAGAGAGAGAGAGACAGCCGATCCAGGAGGTCTACCCAGTGATAGAGCTCGCACTGCGGGGGGAGAGGGGGAGAGAGAGAGTGAGAGAGAGAGAGAGAGAGAGAGAGAGAGAGAGACAGCCGATCCAGCAGGTCTACCCAGTGATAGAGCTCGCACTGCGGGGGGAGAGGGGGAGAGAGAGAGAGTGAGAGAGAGAGAGAGAGCCGATCCAGCAGGTCTACCCAGTGATAGAGCTCGCACTGCGAGGGGAGAGGGGGAGAGAGAGAGTGAGAGAGAGAGAGAGCCGATCCAGCAGGTCTACCCAGTGATAGAGCTCGCACTGCGGGGGAGAGGGGGAGAGAGAGAGTGAGAGAGAGAGAGAGAGACAGCCGATCCCGCAGGTCTACCCAGTGATAGAGCTCGCACTGCGGGGGGAGAGGGGGAGAGAGAGAGTGAGAGAGAGAGAGAGCCGATCCAGCAGGTCTACCCAGTGATAGAGCTCGCACTGCGGGGGGAGAGAGTGAGAGAGAGAGAGAGAGAGAGCCGATCCAGCAGGTCTACCCAGTGATAGAGCTCGCACTGCGGGGGGAGAGGGGGGGAGAGAGAGAGTGAGCCACAGAGAGAGTGAGGGAGAGACAGAGAGAGAGGCTGGTGGGGGTATGGGGGTGCTGGGGGGATCGGCGGGGGGTTTTCCGGGGGCCTTACCTTCCCGATATTCCATGTCTTGATTTGTTGAAGTTCTGTCAGCAGCTGCTCATCATTACAAGCTTTTAGCTTCTCAATCAGAGCTCGACAGTCAGCAGGCTACAGCGAGAGATAGTCACTGATATTACTGTCTCACACACACACACACCCTCACACACACACACTCTCACACACACACACACTCTCACACACACACACACCCTCACACACACACACTCACACACACACACACCCTCACACACACACACACCCACACCCTCACACACACCCACACCCTCACACACACACACCCTCACATTCACACACACCCTCACACACACACCCTCACACACACACCCTCACACACTCACACACACACCCTCACACACACACCCTCACACACACACCCTCACATTCACACACACCCTCACACACACACCCTCACACACACACCCTCACACACTCACACACACCCTCACACACACACACACTCTCACACACACACCCTCACACGCACACACACCCTCACACACATCCTCACGCGCACACACCCTCACGCGCCCACACACCCTCATGCGTACACACCCTCACGCGCACACACCCTCACGCACACACATCCTCACGCACACACACTCACGCGCACACACCCCCTCACACACACCACTCACGCGCAGCACACACCCCCTCATTCACACACACCCTCACACCAGTCATTATACTCACACACACACCATCTCTCAACTCAGACTCTCGATGGATGTGTCAGCCTGACTCAGTCAGTCAGTCCGCACTCTCACCCCCTCCCTTCCCACCCCACGGACCCCCTCCCTTCACCCCCACCCACATTCCCCGACCAAAACAAAGGCTGCGGGTGAGTTGATGAATAATAATAATAATAATAATCCTTGTATTTGACACCACAGCTTATCACGGCGTCGAGACGTCTCGAAGCGCTTCACAGGACACACCGGAGAGTGGAGTCAGCTGTGTTTCACCCACAACACAGTCACTTTACAGTGTATCCCACGAAGCACTTTGAGACGCCTCGAAGATGTGATAAGGCGCTGTGTCAAACACGAGGCGTATGATTGTATTATTATTACTGTTACTACTACTGTTGTTGTTGTACTATTATTATTAATATCCCCCAAACCTAAACACCTCAGACTTACTGCTTCAGTTGGCGTTTTCTTCAGTTTGGTTCGGTCAACTTTCATTTTTCTTTCGTGGTCTGTAACCTAGTTCTGGAGAGAGGGGGAGAGGGAGAGAGGGGGAGACGGGGAGGGAGATGGGGGAGGGGGGGTGGGGGAGAAAGGTAAGAAAGGGAGAGAAAAAATTTGAAAGGTTCAGTGCATTTAAACACACACACAAAGCAATTCTGTCACGGAAAACTTTTAGAACCCATTCGCAGAAGTAAAACCGTCAGAAGTCACGTCGGGGTTTGTGCTTTTAATTTCCCGCAATAGGGCTCCACCCTGAGACGCAGCGCTGTTGTGCCTTTTCGTGAATGGGGGTCAGAGGGGGAAATGTCAGTGTGTGGAGGGGCGAACACCAGCACAGACACGATGGGGGGAGAGAGGGAGAGAGCGAGAGAGGGAGAGGGAGGGAGAGGGAGGAGAGCAGGGGAATGGGGTTAGAGGAGACAGCGCCAGTGTGTGGGGGGGGAAGCGAGCGCACCCGTCACGCGAAACACACGGTCACTCCACTCGACTGAGACGTCTCAACCGGCGCGACAAGGCGCCGGGTCAAAAATTTCAGGATTATTATCACTGTTGTTCCGGCGGAGTCCTGCGAACGTGTGACGGGGGTTCAAAGGCGCGTTGCGAAGAAAAAAAGGTGAATAATGATCTTATAATAATAATAATAATAGTACTCCTGGCGTTATCGGGCTGTTGAGACGCCTCAAAGTGCTTGACAGATGTGAAGTGGGCGCTGGAGGCAGCGTGGACGACACAGGAAACTGCGGAGGGTGTGGGGGGGGGGGGGTTTCCGCTCTGTCTACAGCAAACCGCCTTATCCACTCTTCACCTCTCTCGCGACGCGTTCTCTCGCGACGCGGCGTATACACAGCAGAATCCCGGCACTAAGCAGCGAGGCTCCCAGAGCCTTCACGGCACATCGGTGTTTCTAATATTATAATAATAATAATAATAATAATAATAATAATAATAATCCCGGCATTTGACGCAAGGCCTCGAGTCCCGTCGTCGAGGCGCCTCAAGGCAGGGACTCGCTGTGAAGCGCGGTGTTTTGCGGGCGAAACGCGGCACCCGATTGCGCCCGGCGACGTCCCCCACAAACAGCCGTGGGCTGAGTGACCACATTATTATTATTATTATTAGTGCTTTTGAAGGGATTATTACCCCCGGAAAAGTGATCAGTCAATTGACTAACAACCGGGTACCTACTGACTGCTGGTGTGTGTGCGTGTGTGTGCGTGATTGCGTGTGTGTGCGATTGCGTGTTGTGCGTGATTGCGTGTGTGTGCGTGTGCGCGTGTGGAGTAAGGGAATCGAACCCAGGTCCTCTCGCTTGTGAGCTTGTGAGGCGAGTGCTCCGACCGCTGCGCTACCGGACTCCACAACACCGGAGGCGCTCCGTTTGCGGCAGAAATAATAATAATAATCCTTGCATTCGGTCCGGCGACTCTCGCAATGGGAGGACGCCCCAGACCGACTCCCCGTGAAGACTTACACGCGCGCAGGACGTGCAAACACTCGCGAGAGGTTGTGGATTCGAGCCCCGCATCTGGACATCACAGCGCTGGGGGGGAGAGAGAGGGAGAGGGAGAGAAAGAGAGAAAGAGAGAGGGAGAGAGACGTATTGTCGGAGACGCCGCTCTTTCCAGACGAGCTGTTTAAACCTCACTCACTCCCCGTCTGCGCCCCGGACGTTAAAGATCTCCCCCCACACAGCGCTGTCGGTGTCGGAGTGGGGGGGCGGGAGGGGGGGGACGACTTTCTCTCTCTCTCTCTCTCTCTCTGTGTCCTGGTTGACGATCCCCTAAAATAAACAGCTCCGTCGTGACACGGACACTTGAGGGGACGTCGCTCCGCGCAATCGGCTGCCGCGTTTCGTCCACAAGACACAGGAAAAAGACTGACTGCCCGGGGCGGGGCAGGGCGGGGCGGGGGGGGGCGGGCGGGGGGGGGGGGGGGGAGGGGGTAGCGCGGGCGGGGAGAGGGGGGGGGGGCGGGCGGTCGGGGGGCGATGAATAACAATAACAATAATAATCCTCACATCTGATACAGCGCCTTATCACGTCTCGAAGCGCACTGCGACCAACACAACCACCACCTACACACACACACACACACGCACACACACGCACACACACACACGCACACACACGCACGCGCACACACGCACTCAGCCGCTGGGGAAATCAGTGAGGCTTCATCAGAGGGCCGCGTTTGCACAGCTCTGCACAGCCAACGCCGACTACCGCGACTACCGCCACCACGACTGTGCGCGTTTACACAGTAATAATCCTGACCCGGCGCCGCGGCGCATCGCCGAGACGTCCCAAAGCGCTTCGCGGGCGTTTTCCTGGGCGTAGCGCCGCGGCCGACTGCGCCCGGGGACGTCCCCCGCAACACGAGCGGCCGCGGGACTCAGCGACCAAATTATTATTATTATTGTCGGGGTTATGACTCCCGGAAAAAGCGATGCGCATCCCGTGAGGCGCTTGGAGGCGTCTCGGAGGCGTCTCGGAGGCGTCTCGGAGGTGTGATCGGGCGCCGGGAATGTTATTGTTATTATTATGATAGAAACAGGAGGAGGCCATTCAGCCCCTCCGGCCCCTCCGGCCATTCTCGGCAGCGGGAGGGACTGAGGGGGGCAGCATCGCTCTGACCACAGGAACATGCGCGCGCACTCACGGGCACGCGCACTCACACACGCAAACCACGCACCCGCCACACGTGCGCGCGCGACCGCGCGCACACGCAACCCCCCCCCCCCCCACCCCCAACACATTTGCACGCATGCGCATACCCGTACACGCGCAGGCCAACGCTCCATGTGCGCTCACACGCAAACACACACGCAGGCACACTCACGAGGGCCGCCGCTCCATACACGCACACACAAGACACACACACAGACAGACAGACACACAAGGCCACCCCTCCACACACAGACACGCACACGCGCGCGCACGCATGCACACAAACACACACACGCGCGCGCACGCGTACACAAAACGCCAGAGCAAAATGGGCCTGTGTTTAGACCGTCCCTCAACCACCTTAACCTTAACCCCACCTGAGCACAGAATTACACAGCAGCAAAACACATATACCCCCCCACCCACATACACACACCCCGCGCACACATATACCCCCCCACCCACATACACACACCCCGCGCACACATATACCCCCCACCCACATACACACACCCCGCGCACACATATACCCCCCCACCCACATACACACACCCCGCGCACACATATACCCACCCCCTACACACACCCCGCACAAATACCATCCCCAAAAACACACGCCTCGCACACACATGTACCCATACACCCCCCCACACACACCCTGCACACACATATACTCACACACGCCCCGCGCGCATATACCCACACACCCTCATCACACACACACACCGCACATATACCCAGCCCCCCCCCACACACACCCCGCACACACACATATACCCACACACACCCCGCACACATATAGCCCCACCCCGACACACACGCGCGCATATATATACCCACACACCCCCCCCACCGCACACATATACCCCCCAAATCCGCCCCCCCACACACACACACCCCACACATACACCCACCATCACCCAGACACCCACCCCCCCCACACCCGCGACCCCCCACGACACACACACCACCACACACACACACCCTGCACACACATACCCCCACTCACATAGATACCCCCACTCACATATCCCCACACACGTATACCCACCTACGCCCGCGCGCATATACCCCCACATACACACACCCCACACGCACATACCCCCACACAACCACCCCGCGCGCGCGTATCCCCACATACGCACCCCGCACAAACACATACCCCCCCCACCCCCGCGCACGCGTTATACATACCCATAAGCACGCACATACATATTACCCACACACACACACACACGTTACCCACACGGACACACGCGCACACGTTACCCACACGGACACACGTTACCCACACGGACGCATAAAAGAAATTTGACAATTCGGTTTACAAAATGGAACAAGTCACCCCCCCCCCACCCCCCCCCACCCCGTGTGCGCGGATCCTCAATCCTGTGGGAAGGACTCAAACACAGCCCCCGGCTTCTCTCTCTCTCTCTCTCTCTCTCTATCTAGATTTCCTCCTGTTGACTCCCTCCCTCCCTCCCTCGCTCGCTCGCTCCCTCCCTCCCTCCCTTCCCTCCCCTCCCTCCCTCCCTCCCTCCCCTCCTTCTGCTACGGATAAACCGTAAAAAAAAAACACAAGGCGCGTAAAAAAAAAAAGAAGAAAAAAAGCGAGGAGCGAAGTAGAAATTACCAGCAGCCCACCTCGAGGCCCGGGGAAGGAATCTTTACTCCCATCACTTCGCTCTCTCTCTCTCTCTCTCTCTCTGTGTGTGTGTGTGTGTGTGTCTATATATATATATATAAAACAGAGGCCTTCCTCGCACCGTCTGTCGGGTTTGATTATTTCCACCTTATCATCGCGTGCAAATTAAATTGCTTCGCTCGCTCGCTCGCACACGCTGCGCGCACACGCACACGCTGCGCGCACACGCACACGCGCGCCCGGCGCCGCGAGAGGGAGAGAGAGAGAGAGAGAGAGAGAGAGAGGCTTTAAACCGGAGGCGACTGAGGACAAGGACCAAAGTGCGGTGGCGGTGGCGGTGGCGTGAGCTGCGTTGGGAGCTCTCTCTCTCTCTTTCTCTCACTCTCTCACTCTCTCTCTCCTCTCTCTCTCTCTCTCTCTCTCTCGCTCACTCTCTCGCTCACTCTCTCTCTCTCTCTCGGCTCCTGGTGCTTAGTCAGTCTGTGGGGAGGCCTCAGGCTTCACGTTAACCCTCTCTCCTCCCCTCCCTCCGTCCCCTCCCTCCGTCCCCTCCCTCTCTCCTCCCTCTCTCCTCCCCTCCCCTCCCTCCCTCCTGACACACACAGGCTCTCGCTCGCACACACACACACTCGCACACGCTCACACGCACACGCTCACACACGCTCACATAACCTTTACCCTCTCCCCGCGCCCCCCCACTCCACCCCCCCCCCCCCCCCCCAAAAAAACCCTCTCTCTCCTCTCTCGCTCTCACCCCCGAGAGATTATGGGGCTCAGCGTATTTTTTTTTCGGGGGGGGGGGGGGGACGGACGGGGATAGATTTAATTCAAAAAAATGCAGCACTGAATTTTTTTTTCACCGCTCTCTTCCCTCTCTCCGTCCCCCCTCACCCCCTCATCATCTCTCCCCCTTCCACCCTCCGCGCCCCTCTCCCCCCCTCCCCCCCCCTCGCGATCTCTCCCCCTTCCTCTCTCCTCTCGCTGCCCCTCCCTCTCCCTCCTCTCCCTCACCCCCTCTCCTCTCTCCCTCCGTCTCTACCTCTTCTGCCGCTCCCCTCTTCCCTCTCCCCCTCTCACTCATCAGCATCTCATCTCACCAACGAGAAATTATTTTCCGGGGAGTGGTGGGGAGGGGGTGGGGGGCGACGAGATTAAGTTGAGGCGTTTGAGCCTTTCTTGACACACTCTTTTAAGAGCAAAAAAAATTGAAACGGTCCTCTTTAAAATGGGGCCGCAAACCAGACCGTCTATTATATTGCATACATATCACCCTAATATATATATATATGTTATATATTAACCCATTATATATATCTATAGCACACAAAACATAAAGACAAACCTTAAAACCAAAGGAAATTCCAACACCCCCCCTATTAAATACAAAATACTTAACAATTAAATGCGGTTATGAAACCCAGTCACTACACACCTTGCAGTGCGTCCCGTGAAGCGCTTCGAGACGGTCTCGGCGACGCGATAAGACGCCGCGTCAGCGTCCCGAGTCGAATGAAATGATTATGGCGACGAGAAAAAACTTGGGAGGAACCAATTCGGAAAAATGGCGCTTTCGGGGCTCAAACCCTCTTATTGGCGAAGGCCGTCCTCTCGCGGGTCTCGCGCTCCCACCCACACACCGAACCCCCCCCCCCCCACCCCCACAAGAACACACATCCTGTCAGACTGTCCTGATGGATCTTAAGAGGGGAACGTTGAAGTCGCGACTATTTTTTTTTTTTTTACCCGCAGTCACTACACTTCGCAGCGTGTCACGCGAAGCGCTTTGAGACGTCTCGAAGGCGCCATTAAAAAGTCAAAGGACATGAAACAATTCTTGAACTTCTCTTACTTTCCCCTCTCACTCTCACTCTCTCTCACTCTCTCTCTCTCTCTCTCTCTCGTAGGGTGAAGAGGGAGAGTGAAGTTGAGAGGGAGAGAGGGGAATATGAGGGAGGGAGGGAGGGAGGGAGGGGGTAGAGTGAGCTGAGCAAGAGGACAGGGCACGGGAGAGAGGGAGGGAGAGAGGAGGGGGGATGAAGGAAAGAGAGGGGGTGCAGGAATGAAGAAGAGGGTGAGGGTGGAGGATGAGGGAGCGAAGGAAAGCGGGAGATATAAGAGAGACAGAAGATGAGAGGATGAGAGTGAAGGAGAGAGAATGAGGGACAGAGCGCTGGAGGACGAGGGAGTGAAGGAAAGATGGGAGGGAACAAGATAGATGGAAGACGAGAGGACGAGAGGAAGAGGGCGCAAAAGGAGAGACTGAATGAAGGAGACAGAGGGCGGGAGAGAGGGGGAGAGAGAGGGAGAGAGAGAGAGAGAGTCTTCTCCTACAATAAAAAGTTAAATAAAACACGAGTGACGATGAAGAACAAAAGCTTTACCGTGAATCCGGTTTGTGTATAAACCGGAGGAAAGCGGAGAAACAAGGGGTTCATTGCTCTTCTCTGTCACAAGGAGGAAGTTTAAGGACTAAAGCATGTGGGGTTTTTTTTGGGGGGGGGGGGGTGGGGTGAGGTGCGAGTGTGGCGGCAGCGAGTTGGGGGGGTGGTGGGGGGGTGGGGGGCGGAGAGGGGAGAGCAACCACTCAGAGATGCTTCCCCCACATGGAGTACGCTGTGTAACTATACAGGTTCAAGATGTTGTGCGGTGGGCAGAGGTGGGGGAGTGGGGGGGGGGGGTTGGGAAAATGGGGAAAGGGTGGGAATATGGTGGAAATGGGGGGATACGGAGAGGGGAGTGTGTGTGTTGTGTGTGTGTGTGTGTGTGAGGGGGGTTGAGGATTATTTGGGGGTCGGGGTGGGGGTGGAGGGAGGGAAAGTGAGGGCGTTGGGGGTGTGAGGAGGAGGGATTGCCGTAGAGGGGATATTGGGAAGGGGGTTAGTTGGTGTGTATTGGGGGGGGGGGGTGGGGGTGCCTGTGTGTGTGTTTGAGGAGCTGGTTTGAGGGGGTTACTAAGGCTGCGTGTGAGGAGAATATGGGGGGCAACGTGTAGAGATTGTATTGAGGGGGGGGTTGCGGGTGGGGTGGGGGGGTGAGAGTGTGTATTGAAGGGGAGGGGGGGGCTGAGATGTTAGTGTCTTGAGGGAAATATGAGGGGAGGGGGTTAGTTAAGGTATGAGTGTGTGTGTGTGGGGGGGGCAGGGTTGAGGGTGAGGAAGTGGAATGTATATTGAGGGGGGAGGGTGTGTGAGGGGGACAGATCAACCCCATTCCCCCCCCCCATAGCCCTGATCAACCCCATTCCCCCCCCCCATAGCCCTGATCAACCCCACTCCCCCCCCCCCATAGCCCTGATCAACCCCACTCCCCCCCCCCCATAGCCCTGATCAACCCCACTCCCCCTCTCCCCCCATAGCCCTGATCAACCCCACCCCCCCCATAGCCCTGATCAACCCCACTCCCCCTCTCCCCCCATAGCCCTGATCAACCCCACTCCCCCCCTCTCCCCCCATAGCCCTGATCAACCCCACTCCCCCCCCCCATAGCCCTGATCAACCCCACTCCCCCCCCCCACAGCCCTGATCAACCCCACTCCCCCTCTCCCCCCATAGCCCTGATCAACCCCACTCCCCCACTCTCTCCCCATAGCCCTGATCAACCCCACTCCCCCCCCCCCATAGCCCTGATCAACCCCACTCCCCCCTCTCTCCCCATAGCCCTGATCAACCCCACTCCCCCCCCCCATAGCCCCGATCAACCCCACTCCCCCCGCTCTCCCCATAGCCCTGATCAACCCCACTCCCCCGCTCTCTCCCCATAGCCCTGATCAACCCCACTCCCCCCCCCCCCATAGCCCTGATCAACCCCACTCCCCCCTCTCTCCCCATAGCCCTGATCAACCCCACTCCCCCGCCTCCCCCATAGCCTGATCAACCCCACTCCCCGCTCTCTCCCCATAGCGTTGATCAACCCCACTCTCCGCTCTCTCCCCATAGCCCTGATCAACCCCACTCCCCCCTTCTCCACCGGCCTTTCAGGCAACGATTCCAGATCCCAACAACTCGCTGTGGAAACAATTCTCTTCGCCTCCTGTTTCTTCTAACAACTATTTTAAACCGATGCCCTCGGGTTCCCGACCCACCGCCAGTGGGAATAGTCTCTCCTGTTCACCCGATCGAATCCCCTCATCATTTTGAAAACTTCTGTTAAGTCTCCTCTGAACCTTCTCTGTTCCCCGGAGAATAATCCTCACTCCTCTGCCTCTCCTGATCACTGAAGCCCCTCATTCCTGGTACCATTCTGGTCAATCTCCTTTGCTCCCTCTCCAATGAGGCCTAACCTGGGGGACAGTGTACATTGTGGGGGACAGTGTATATTGTGGGGGACAGTGTACATTGAGGGGGACAGTGTATATTGTGGGGGACAGTGTACATTGAGGGGGACAGTGTATATTGAGGGAGGGCAGTGTATATTGAGATGGGCAGTGTATTGTGGGGGACAGTGTACATTGAGGGGGACAGTGTATATTGAGGGGAAGGGCAGTGTATATTGAGATGGGCAGTGTATATTGTGGGGGGCAGTGTATATTGAGGGGAGGGGCAGTGTATATTGAGGGGAGGGGCAGTGTATATTGAGGGGAGGGGCAGTGCATATTGAGGGGGGAGCAGTATATGGGGAGGGGCAGTGCCCCTCCTCAATATACACTGCCCCTCCCCTAATATGGGGCAGTTGGGGAAGGGGGGGCAGTGTATAAGGGGGGGGGGGTTAGTGAGGAGGTGTTGATTGGGGCAGTATTTGGGGGGAGCGGCATTGGGGAGGGGGGGCATTATGTGAGGGGGGGGAACAGTGTATGTTTGGGGAGGGGGGGCAGTAGGTGGGAGGGGCTGTGTGGGGGGCTGTGAGGGGAGGGGGGGCTGTGTGGGGGGGACTGTGTGAGGGGGGGCTGTGTGTGTGGGGGGGAGAGGGGGGGCTGTGTGTGTGGGGGGGGAGAGGGGGGGCTGTGTGTGTGGGGGGGAGAGGGGGGGCTGTGTGTGTGGGGGGGAGAGGGGGCTGTGTGTGAGGGGGAGAGGGGGGGCTGTGTGTGTGGGGGAGAGAGGGGCGCTGTGTGTGTGGGGGGGAGAGGGGGGCTGTGTGTGTGGGGGGGAGAGGGGGGGCTGTGTGTGTGGGGGGGAGAGGGGGGGCTGTGTGTGTGGGGGGGAGAGGGGGGCTGTGTGTGTGGGGGGGGAGAGGGGGGGCTGTGTGTGGGGGGAGAGGGGGGCTGTGTGTGTGGGGGGGGTTGTGTGTGGGGGGAGAGGGGGGTCTGTGTGAGGGGCTGTGGGGGGAGGGGTGAGGGGGGCTGTGAGGGCTGTGAGGGGGACTGTGTGGGGGGTCTGTGTGAGGGCTGTGGGGGGGTCTGTGTGAGGGGCTGTGGGGGGAGAGGGGGTCTGTGTGAGGGCTGTGGGGGGGTCTGTGTGAGGGCTGTGGGGGGGTCTGTGTGGGGGGGAGAGGGGGGGCTGTGTGTGTGGGGGGGACTGTGAGGGGTGGGGCTGTGTGTGAGGGGGGTGGGAGGGGGACTGTGTGGGGGAGGGGGGGTGTGGGGGGGGTCTGTGTGGGGGGAGAGGGGGGTCTGTGTGAGGGGCTGTGGGGGGGTCTGTGTGAGGGGCTGTGGGGGGGGTCTGTGTGGGGGAGAGGGGGGGGTCTGTGTGAGGGGCTGTGGGGGGTCTGTGTGAGGGCTGTGGGGGGTCTGTGTGGGGGGGAGAGGGGGGGTCTGTGTGAGGGGCTGTGGGGGGGTCTGTGTGGGGGGAGAGGGGGGGGTCTGTGTGAGGGGCTGTGGGGGGTCTGTGTGGGGGGAGAGGGGGGTCTGTGTGAGGGGAGAGGGGGGGTCTGTGTGGGGGGGAGAGGGGGGGTCTGTGTGGGGGAGAGGGGGGCTGTGTGTGAGGGGGGGACTGTGAGGGGGAGGGGGGCTGTGGGGGGGGTCTGTGTGGGGGGGAGAGGGGGGGAATGACCGCCTGAAGTTCTCACCTGAACGCCGTCCGCCATCTTTTCCCTCCTTCAGTGCCCGGATCTCAGCCTCGTTCTGGCTCACAGCCGCCGCCGCGCTCCAGCGCCACCCGCCGGTCAGAGCGGGTATCACCCCCAGCGCTGCCCCCCACCCCAACCCGCCCGCCCGCCAGCGGGTCAGCGCCGGTACTGCACCATCCAGTGCTGCCGCCAGCGGGTCCCCGCCGGTACTGCACCTGCACTCATACAGGTGTAGTGCCCTCTCTGACCTGAGAGGGTCTTGGACTCCAGCAGTTACCCCCCAACGCAGCCTCTGGGCTCTCCCCCCACCCCACCCCCCCCACCCCCCCCCCCTCACCCCAAGCCTTGGCTCTCGCCAACCTGCGCCTAACGCTCTCAGGAATTAGGTAACCAGGGGGCGTCCCTCCAGAGAGAGAGAGAGAGAGAGAGAGTGAGAGTGCGTCCCATCGCACACACTCTCTCTCTCTCTCTCTCCCTCCCTCCGTGGAAGGACACGCTCTGCTGACCCAAACCCGGGGGGTGTTGGGCGCAGGTTGGCGAGCGCCCAGGCCTGGCGCGTGCGTTGGGCTCACTGCTGGAGTCTGACCGGCCAAAACCACACGGGGCTCGGCCATCTGAGCCGCAAAAACAGAAGCGGCCGGGAACGCTCAGCGGGTCAGGCGGCATCTGTGGAGAGAGGAAAGTGAGTCAACGTTTCGGGTCCACGACCCTTCGTCGGAACTGGGCATATTGGGAGAGAGAGGCTTTTAAGGACTAACGGTGGTGGGTTGGGTGGGGGGGGGGGGGGGGCGGGAGGAAGACAAAGGACAAAATAGGGGTAGAGGATAGGGGATGATGGGTTAAAGAGATGTTAATGATGCAAAACAAAAGGTGGTGGGGGGGGGGCAGGGGATTGCAATTAAACAGGTCGACCAGAGAGAGAAAAAGGTGTGTCTGGGACCCAGATGTTGTGCACCTGCAGTATTTTGCCCATGGCGAGTGCTATCTGGCCAAGCTTTCCCGCTGCTTGTCCAGCTCGGACCACCCTACCCGTTCGTTAGGGCTTTGGCTGCAGGGTTAACGTGGAGCCGAGGCGGGAGGAGGATTCCCCGCCCCCAGTGACTGGTCGGCCCTTCCAGGTCCTGCCGGTGAGCCGGGCCGGGCCGGGCCGAGCCGCCACCAGGTGCCAATCCACATTGTGAGATCATTGCTGAGGCCCATCATCAGCATCAATTGATGACTTCACAAACATTCAACACATCACATACCCAATGGCCATTGTCCACCTGAAAAGGGCAGTGTAATACCTGAGCAAGATGCCATTCAAAAGATTGGTAGCAAAGTACATGAAGTGTCCCTCCTCCTCCGCCCAACAATAAATGTAGATAAGAGTGTAAAGGGGAAAGACGGACCGGGTCACCCCCACCCCCCACCCCACCCCCAACCGGCAGCAACTGCCTTGGAAAAAGGTCTAAGTTAACAATAGTTTAAACCTTAATGGTCTTATAGAGTCAAGATCTGGATTGAAAACAAAAGTGAGTTGGACCGAGGACAAGGTATTTTAAACCTCAGAAACCTTGAAGAGCGCATGTATGTCAATCTGTGTATCTTTCAAACGGAAAGTAGAACCAATACCAAACATTCGAACTCAAGGGAAACCCCCAAAAAAAACTACCACAAACTGATTCACCCAAAGGCAATCTAAATTGACCAAGAGAGAGGGAG
The DNA here is from genome assembly GCF_018977255.1 of Callorhinchus milii. NCBI lineage: Eukaryota > Metazoa > Chordata > Chondrichthyes > Chimaeriformes > Callorhinchidae > Callorhinchus > Callorhinchus milii. The sequence continues at coordinate 184,380 of NW_024704797.1, forward strand.
GAGAGCGAAATACTTACAAAGAGAGAACAGTCCTGTTATGGAATATATCGAGGATGATCCCTTTTATGTGGATGAAGATAAGAGTGAAGACAAGAGAGATACAGGAGAGGTTGAGGACGAGGAGGAATTGGAGGAGGATTTAGCCAGAAAGCTTGAACGTCAGTGGATAAAAAAAAGGAATGAAGATCTCTATACTTATGAGAGCGATTATGAAGAGGAAGAGGTGTGCGGGGTAGACCCTGAAAACAGCGAAGAGATGGAGAAAGTCAAAGCAGAAAATATCAGGAAAGTGGCAGAGGAGAGGAGGAAGAAACAGTTTGAGGAAGAGAAAAGGATTGAGGAGCTGGAGAAGAGGAGGAAGGAGAAAGAGGAAGAGAAAAAGAAGAAGCGGGATGAGAGGAAGAAGAGGGAGGACAGGAAGTACAAAGAGAAATACCAGGACGAGGTGAGGAGTAAACAAGGCAAGGAGGATCAGGAGGCCGATGATGACAGTAAAGAGCGACAGGAGGAGCAGAGGATGATCGGGGAGGAGGAGAAGAAGAAAAGACAGGATGACGAAGAGAAGATGTTTGCAAGTGAAGATTCGTTGGATGAGGAGTTCATCCAGCCCTTGCTTCAAACCAGCAAAGATATGATGGGAAGTGGAGAGAGGGGGAGCCAGGAGAAGGAAGAGAAAAGACCAGAAAAGAGAGTTGGGGAGGACCAGGAAGGGTGGGATGAAGCAAAGGTAAGAGAAGAAGAGAGGCAGCGAAGGGAGCAGTTAAAGAAGGAGAGCAAGGAAGAGGCAGAGAGGGATATGAAAGAGGAAGAGAAGAGGAGGAAGCAGATGGAAGAAGATGCTGAGGCATCAGAGGAGGACACAGAAGTTTGCTTCTTGTTCTCTGACCCTGAAGCGGAGAAGGAAGAGAAGCCTGAGGATGATGAGGAAGAGGAAGATGAGGTATGTTTACTGGTGCCTGATAAGGAGGCAGAGGCGGAGGTGGAGGAGGAAGAGGAGGAAGGAGAGAGCAAAGAGGACAAGGTTGAGGGAGAGGGGGACGTGTGTTTGCTTCAATCTGATGAGGAAGAGGATGAGCAGCCAAAGGAGAGTGAGGAAGAGAAGAGAAGGAAGATGGAGGAACAGCCGGAGTCAGAGGAGGATGAGGAGGTGTGCGCACTGAGAGCTGAAGAGGATCAAACGAAGGTGAGAGAGGAAGCGAGGAAGAGACAAGAGGAAGAGGAGAGGAGGCAGATGGAGGAAGGTGTGAGGAAGAGGGAGGTGGAGGAAGATGGTGAGGCATCAGAGGAGGATGCAGCAATCTGTCCATGGATGCCTGATGATGAAGAAGAAAAAGAGCGTGAGGAAGAGAGGAAGAGACCGGAGGAAGAGGAGAGGAAGATTGAGGAAAAGACAACAGGAGACGTGTGTTTGCTTCAATCTGATGAGGAAGAGGATGAGGAGCCAAAAGAAAGTGAGGAAGAGAAGAGAAGGAAGATGGAGGAACAGCCGGAGTCGGAGGAGGATGAGGAGGTGTGTGCATTGAGAGTTGAAGAGGATCAAGCAAAGGCAAAGAAGAAAAAGGAGGAAGATGTGAGAAAGCCAGAGATGGGGGAAGATGGTGAGGCATCAGAGGAGGACGCAGAGGTCTGTCCATGGAAACCAGATGATGATGAAGAAGAAAAGGAGCGTGAGGAACAGAGGAGGAGACAAGAGGAAGAGGAGAGGAAGAGACAGGACGAGGAAAGGAGGAGACAGGAAGAAGAGAAGAAGATTGAGAAAACAACAACAGGCGATGTCTGTTTGCTTCAATCTGATGAGGAAGAGGACGAGCAGCCAAAGGAGAGTGAGGAAGAGAAGAAAAGGAAAATGGAGGAACAGCCAGAGTCAGAGGAGGATGAGGAGGTGTGCGCACTGAGAGTTGAAGAAGATCAAGCAAAGGCGAGAGAGGAAGCGAGAAAGAGAGAAGAGGAAGCAGAGAAGAAGAGGCAGATGGAGGAAGATGAGAGGAAGGGTGAGATGGAGGAAGATGGTGAGGCATCAGAGGAGGATGCAGAGGTTTGTCCATGGAAAGCAGATGCAGATGAAGAAAAAAAGGAGCATGACGAAGCGAGGACGAGTCAGGAGGAAGAGGTGAAGGAGGTTGAGGAGGTAAAAGAGATTGAGGAAGAGACAACAGGAGGCGTGTGTTTGCTTCAATCTGATGAGGAAGAGGATGAGGAGCCAAAGGAGAGTGAGGAAGAGAAGAGAAGGAAGATGGAGGAACAGCCGGAGTCGGAGGAGGATGAGGAGGTGTGTCCACTGAGAGTTGAAGAGGATCAAGCGAAGGCGAGGAAGAAAAAGGAGGAAGATATGAGGAAGGCAGAGATGGAGGATGGTGAGGCATCAGAGGAGGACGCAGAGGTCTGTCCATTGAAACCAGATGATGATGAAGAAGAAAAGGAGCGTGAGGAACAGAGGAAGAGACAAGAGGAAGAGGAGAGGAAGAGACAGGAGGAAGAGGAGAGGAAGATTGAGGAAAAGACAACAGGAGAAGTGTGTTTGCTTCAATCTGATGAGGAAGAGGATGAGCAGCCAAAGGAGAGTGAGGATGAGAAGAGAAGGAAGATGGAGGAACAGCCGGAGTCGGAGGAGGATGAGGAGGTGTGCTCACTGAGAGTTGAAGAAGATCAAGCAAAGGCGAGAGAGGAAGCGAGGAAGAGAGAAGAGGAAGAAAAGAGGAAGAGGCAATTGGAGGAAGATGGTGAGGCATCAGAGGAGGATGCGGAGGTTTGTCCAATGAAACCAGATGCAGACGAAGAAGAAAAGGAGCGTGAGGAAGAGAGGAAGAGACAAGAGGAAGAGGAGAGGAGGAGACAGGAGGAAAAGGAGAGGAAGATTGAAGAAGTGAAGGAGGTTGAGGGAGAGACAACAGGAGAAGTGTGTTTGCTTCAATCTGATGAGGAAGAGGACGAGCAGCCAAAGGAGAGTGAGGAAGAGAAGAGAAGGAAGATGGGGGAACAGCCGGAGTCAGAGGAGGATGAGGAGGTGTGCTCACTGAGAGTTGAAGAAGATCAAGCAAAGGCGAGAGAGGAAGCGAGGAAGAGAGAAGAGGAAGAAAAGAGGAAGAGGCAAATGGAGGAAGATGGTGAGGCATCAGAGGAGGATGCGGAGGTTTGTCCAATGAAACCAGATGCAGACGAAGAAGAAAAGGAGCGTGAGGAAGAGAGGAAGAGACAAGAGGAAGAGGAGAGGAGGAGACAGGAGGAAAAGGAAAGGGAGATTGAGGAAGTGAAAGAGGTTGAGGGAGAGACAACAGGAGGCGTGTGTTTGCTTCAATCTGATGAGGAAGAGGATGAGGAGCCAAAGGAGAGTGCGGAAGAGAAGAGAAGGAAGATGGAGGAACAGCCGGAGTCGGAAGAGGATGAGGAGGTGTGTCCACTGAGAGATGAAGAAGATCAAGCGAAGGCGAGAGAGGAAGCGAGGAGGAGAGAAGAAGAAGAAAAGAGGAAAAGGCAAATGAAGGAAGATGGTGAAGCGTCAGAGGAGGATGCGGAGGTTTGTCCATGGAAAGCAGATGATGATGAAGAAAAAGAGCGTGAGGAAGAGAGGAAAAGACAAGAGGAAGAGGAGAGGAGGAGACAGGAGAAGGAGAGGAAGATTGAGGAAAAGACAACAGGAGACGTGTGTTTGCTTCAATCTGATGAGGAAGAGGATGAGGAGCAAAAGGAAAGTGAGGAAGAGAAGAGAAGGAAGATGGAGGAACAGCCGGAGTCGGAGGAGGATGAGGAGGTGTGCTCACTGAGAGTTGAAGAAGATCAAGCGCAGGCGAGGAAGAAAAAGGAGGAAGATGAGAGGAAGAGGCAGATGGAGGATGGTGAAGCATCAGAGGAGGATGCAGAGGTCTGTCCATGGAAGCCTGATGATGATGAAGAAGAAAAGGAGCGTGAGGAAGAGAGGAAGAGACAAGAGGAAGAGGAGAGGAGGAGACGGGAGAAAGAGAGGAAGATTGAGGAAAAGACAACAGGAGACGTGTGTTTGCTTCAATCTGATGAGGAAGAGGATGAGGAGCAAAAGGAAAGTGAGGAAGAGAAGAGAAGGAAGATGGAGGAACAGCCGGAGTCGGAGGAGGATGAGGAGGTGTGCTCACTGAGAGTTGAAGAAGATCAAGCGCAGGCGAGGAAGAAAAAGGAGGAAGATGAGAGGAAGAGGCAGATGGAGGATGGTGAAGCATCAGAGGAGGATGCAGAGGTCTGTCCATGGAAGCCTGATGATGATGAAGAAAAGGAGCGTGAGGAAGAGAGGAAGAGACAAGAGGAAGAGGAGAGGAGGAGACGGGAGAAAGAGAGGAAGATTGAGGAAAAGACAACAGGAGACGTGTGTTTGCTTCAATCTGATGAGGAAGAGGATGAGGAGCAAAAGGAAAGTGAGGAAGAGAAGAGAAGGAAGATGGAGGAACAGCCGGAGTCGGAGGAGGATGAGGAGGTGTGCTCACTGAGAGTTGAAGAAGGTCAAGCGAAGGCGCGAGAGGAAGCGAGGAAGAGAGAAGAGGAAGAAAAGAGGAAAAGGCAGATGGAGGAAGATGATGAGGCATCAGAGGAGGACGCAGTGGTCTGTCCATGGAATCCTGATGATGATGAAGAAGAAAAAGAGCGTGAGGAAGAGAGGAGGAGACAGGAAGAAAAGGAAAGAATGAGACAGGAGGAAGAGGAGAGGAAGATTGAGGAAAAGATAACAGAAGATGTGTGTTTGTTTCAATCTGATGAGGAAGAGGACGAGGAGCCAAAGCAGAGTGAGGAAGAAAAGAAAAGGAAGATGGAGGAACAGCCGGAGTCGGAAGAGGATGAGGAGGTGTGCTCACTGAGAATTGAAGAAGGTCAAGCGAAGGCGAGAGAGGAAGCGAGGAAGAGAGAAGAGGAAGAAAAGAGGAAAAGGCAGATGGAGGAAGATGGTGAGGCGTCAGAGGAGGATGCGGAGGTTTGTCCATGGAAAGCAGATGAAGATGAAGAAGAAAAAGAGCGTGAGGAAGAGAGGAGGAGACAGGAGAAAGAGGAGAGGAAGATTGAGGAAAAGACAACAGGAGACGTGTGTTTGCTTCAATCTGACGAGGAAGAGGACGAGGAGCAAAAGGAGAGTGAAGAAGAGATGAGAAGGAAAATGGAGGAACAGCCGGAGTCGGAGGAGGATGAGGAGGTGTGCTCACTGAAGCCGGATAAGGATGATGAAGATGTCGCGAAGTTGAGAGCAGAAGCGAGGAAGAAAAAGGAGGAAGCTGAAAGAAGGAAGGAGATGGAGGAAGATGGTGCGGCATCAGAGGAGGATGCAGAGGTTTGCCCATGGACGCTTGATGAGGATGAAGAGGCAAAGGAGCGTGAGGAAGAGAGGAAGAGAGAGGAGGAAGAGGAGAGGAAGAGACGGGAGGAAGAGAGGAAGAAAATGGAGGAAGAGAGGAAGAGACAGCAGAAAGCTGCGGAGGGCGACGATGAAATGTGCGAGTTGGAACATGAAGACGAAGATGAGGACAAGGCACCTGGAGAGGAAATATCCAAACAGGTGGAGAGAGAGGTGTCTGAGGAGGAAGAGGCTGTGTGTGAATTGGAAAGTGAGGAGGGACAGGCCGACGGGAGCAAGGGAGAGGGGAAAGAGGAGATCAAGGGAGAGGAGGAAGAGGACAGCAAGGGAAAGGGAGAAGAGGAGGCCGTGTGTCTGATCCAATCCTCCGAGGGAGAGGATGAGGAGACGACAGAGAGCAAGGAAGAGATAAGGAAGAAGATGGAGCAACAACCAACATCAGAGGAGGATGAGGTCAGCTGCTCTCTTGACAAGGAAGAGGGTGATGATGGCAAGGCCAAGACCAAAGAGGCAGCGAGGAAGAGGAAGGAGGAGCAGGAGGAGAAGATGCAACCAATGGAGGGAGACAGCAAAGAGAGGCTGAAGGAGAGCGAGGAAGTGAGGAAGGAGGCAGCGGACGACGTAGAGGTGTGTGAGTTGGAAGAAGAAGAGGTAAAGGCTGAGGAGGAGGAGATGATGAAGAGACGGGAGGAGAAAGCCACAGCCGAGGAGGAAGAGGAGGTGTGTGAATTGGAAGAGGAAGGTGAGGGGGCAAAACAGGAAGAGGCGTATAACCCGGCAACAGAGGAGGCGGATGAGACGTGTGAACTGGAGTCACCCGAAGAGGACCAGGTCAAAGATAGAGAGGAAGATGGGGAGAGAGTGTCAGAGAAAGCATCGGTGCCCGAGTGGAAGGGGGAGGGGGAGGAGGAGACAAGCTTATTATCTCCCAATCAGGAAGAGGACGAGAAATCAAAGGAGGTGGAAGAGAGGAAGAAAACAGAGGAAGAGGAGAGGAAGGGAAAGGAGAAAGAGGAAGAAGATGAGATGTGTCTACGGGAACCTGGTGAGGAAAAGGACAAGGAGGACCAGGAAGCCAAAGCAAAAGAGGAAGAGAGGAAGAGGAAAGAGGAAGAAACAAAGAAGAAAAAAGAGGATGAGGAGGAAGAGAGGAAGCGGAAGGAGGAAGAGGAGAGGAAGGGGCTGGCGGAGGATGAAGTATGTGAACTGGAGCCGGGGGAGGAGGAGGAGAATGAGAAGAATAAGGAAAAGAGGCGGGAGGAAGAGAGAAAGAGGAAGGAGAAAGAGGAGACCATGGCTGCAGCAGCTGGAAAGGAGGAAGAGGAGGTGTGTTTGCTGGAGGATGATCAGGAGGGGATGAAGCCGGAAAAATCAGGGGTTGAAGAGAGTTCCCTGCCTTCCGATATGGAAGGTGTTAAGGCAGAAGTGGAAGGTGCGATGCCCCTAACAGGAAAGCAAACCCTGGACGAAGAGGAGATGTGTGAGTTGGACACGGGCAAGGAGCTGAGTGGGGAGATCACTGAACCTCACGAGGCGGTGAGAAGGAGCATTGAGGAGAGCGAGATAAATATGGAGGAAGGTGAGGTGTGCTCGTTGGGATCTACTGAAGAACTGCGAGCGAAGAAGAGTAAAGAGAAGGAAGCGGAAGAGACAGAAGTGAAATCGCTCCATTCTGACAAGGAGTTGGGGAAAGGGGGAGAAGGAGAAGGAGAAGTGTGTTCACTGGAATCTGATGATGAAGGTGTGAAACGTCAGGAGAAGGGGATAGAAAAAGAGAGGAAGAGGGTGGAAGAGATGGAGAGAAGGAAATTGCTGGATGAAGAGGAAGACAGGAAGAGGAATGAGGAGAGAGAGGAAGAAAGGAGGAAGAGAAAGGAGCAAACAAAGAGGAGGAAGAAAGAGGAAAGTAGAAGGAAAAGAGAGGAAGAGAGGTGCGAGAAAATGCAGGGTAAGATGAGGGAAAAGGAGAGGACAGCCGAAGGGAGGAGGGGGAGTGAAGTGGACGAGGACGAGTGGAGGAAATCAGAGCGAGGGAGGAAGAAAAGAATGGAACAGGAGGACGAGGAGGAGGAGGGGAGGAAGCTACGCAAGGAAAGGAGAAAGAGTATACTGGAGGAGGAAGAGAGGAAGAAGAAAGTGGCGGAGATCTTGAAGAAAGAGGAGGAAATAAAGAACAGGGAAGAGCAGCTGAGGATCAGGGAGGAGGAGGTCAAAAAGAAAAGAGAAGGGGAGGAGAGGAGAAGACTGGAGGATGAGGAGAGGATGAAGAAGGAGGAGAAGAAGAGGAAGAAGGAGGAGACGAGGAGGAAGAGAATCGAGGAAGAGAAGAGGATTGAGGAAAAGAAGACGAAGATTGAGGAGCAAATCAAATTGATGGAACAGCGCAAGGTGTGGGAAGAGGAGCTGAGGAAGAAGCTGGAGGAGGATGAGAAGAAGAAAAGGGATGATAAAGAGCGAAGGAAACGGCAGGAGAAGGAGAGGAAGAAGAAAGAGGAAGAGGATAGGCGGAAGATACTGGAGGAGGAGAGGCAGAAGTGGGAGGAGGAAGAGAGGAGGCGACGGGAGGATGAGGAAAGGAAGAGGCTGGAGGACGAGGAGGTGAGGCAATGGGAAGTGAAGGAGAGTGGGAGAATGGACGATGCAGTCAGGAGAAAGAGAGAGGATCAGGAGAGGAAGAGGAAGGTGGAGGACAGGAAGAAGAGACGGGCGGAGGAAGAGAGGAAGAGAAGGGAGGAGAGCAAAGTGGACAGGGTGGTGACCCTGGTCATCAACGTCATGGACAAGGTGGTAGACAAGTTCATGGAGAAGATAACAGAGAAGGACCGCAAAGGCAAAGGCAAAGACAAGAAGGCGGTGGACAAGACCAGAGGTGGCGATGACGGGTTGGGAATTGGTCCCAAAATGGATGAGTTCTGTGAGCCCGTGGCCTCCGTTTCAGAAGAAGCCAAACAAGAGGGCTTGTCCGAGATCCAGAAGAAGGGGGCTTCCCTGACCAAACACCAGCGAGAGGCCTTTAAGGAACTTTTCAACCTGTTTTCCGTGGCTCACACCGACGGCCTGACCCGCTTTGACCTGTCGCTGGGGCTGCAGGCTGTGGGCATTAAGCTGTCCGAGGACAAGCTGGCCGAGTTGGCCCAGACCCTGGATCTGGACAGAGACGGGCAGGTGGGCTTCGAAGATTTCCTGGAATTTGTGACAGATGGAAGCCGGTTCCTGCAATATTTCTCCCAGCTTCCTGACAGCTGTGAGACGTCCACACTTCAGAAGGGAATCGTCACCAACACGGTCTTCTACAAGATCCTGGCCGAGGTCTTGAAGCTGGAGGAGCTTTCAGTGGAGTCCACTAGGCTCATCGTCCAGTACTACTTCGCTAAGAAGAAAGGTGCCAACATCAAGAGCAAGAGGGACAAACAAGACAATGGTGAGATGTTGATGCCGTCCAACTTCATGGGCATCAACCTCCATCGGCTGGTCCATTACATCGACATATTGGAGCCCGAGGAGGACTACATGGAGTCTCTTCTGAACGAGGAACAGTTCTACGCTTTCCGGGAATTCTTCGAGCTGTTTGACCGCAACTATCAAGACAGCATCGATCACTATTCCCTACTGAATATCATGACATCCTTGAATATCTACGTGAGGAACCAATTGATCCCCATCCCCATTCAATTCTCGCCCATCAACCGGGGTAGAAATGTGACCTTCCGAGACTTCCTCACTATCATGTCCGACACGACCACCTTCGCCCAGTTTCTGGCTCAGGAGCGCGAGGACCTCTCTCAAACCAGGACTCTTACCCCAGAGATGGTCCTATTCGATGCCATCTCCAAACATGTCCACCTCCTCTCCCAAACTGCCAGAGTGGGCGATGTGATCATGAACTTCTACCACCAGAAGCTCAAGGAGATGCTAGTGGCTCAGTACAAGAGCTTCTCCCCACAAATGAGCACCAGCGAGGAGTTCACCACCAGTGAAGACTTGCTGACCAGCGATGAGTATTCCACCAATGAAGACCTCCTTCCTCAACCAGCCGGGCAGGTGGTGAGAGAGAAGCCAGTGAGAGATGAGACAGGAAACGGTAAGGAGACACGGGTCAAGGAGAAGAAAGTTGCAGGCGCGGAGAGGGAGAAACTGAGCAGCGAGGAGAAGAGGAAGAGGGAGGAACAACCCAAGTGCGTGCCCAAGTTAGAGGCGATGTCAGAGGGCAAAGAGCAGGGCATAAGCAAGGAGGTGTGTGAGGAAGAATCCTCATCACCCATTCCTGGGCAGACAAGCTCCTCGCTGACTCCCGATCGGACCCAGACTCACCAGATGGAGAGGAGCGATGTGGGCTGTCAGGTGTCGGTCAAGGTGAAAAGCTCCAGGAGCCACGTAGGGAGCATGAAGCAAGCCAAGCGAGGGGCTGCCTATGAGAAGAGGTTCAGACAGGCACTCAGGCACCCGGGATTCAACGCTGTGTTCAACGAGTATTCCTGGACCTGGAAGATGGAGGAGGCGGAGAGGCAGAAAGGTCAGGAGCACCTCAAAAAGCGCAAGAAGAAAGCAGAACAAAGTTGAGCGTCAACGTGGGGCGGGGTGGGGTGGGCAGAGTAGAGACCTCCTGGGGCGTCTTCTCATCTTCCTTTCATGTCAGCCACCCCAATCATTTTGTACGCAATTAGAAATTGCTTTGCTTGGATGTTCTCCTATCACAATAAAACCTCAGGGTCCAGAGAAATCTTGCTTTACTTACTTGCACCCACAGGACAATGTGGAGTCCTGTAGTGTAACGAAGTGGTTAGACCGCTCGCCTTGCAAGCAAGCGAGAGGACCCGGGTTCGATTCCCAGCCGGCCCAGAGAGTCAGGGCAGAACCGTAGGCAAATTTACTTACTCCACACACACGCACACGCCTCTGTTTACCAGCCGTAAGTAGGAACCGGTTTGCAAGTCGATTGGCGGATTGCTTTCCGGGGGTAATATAATGATCCCTTAAAAAAATAATTATAATTTGGTGCCTCAATCCACGACCGTTTGTGGGACAATTGGCTGTCGTGTTTCTCCCACAAAATATACAATCAATTCACTTTGCAATATATCCTATACAGCTCTTTGACACGTCTCAAGGATGCGCTAAGGCGCCACGTCAAGTACAAGGATTATTAATATTATAAAATTGGTCACTTACTTCATGCCGTTGGTGGGATAAACCGGCTTCCGTGTTTGCCTGCCTACATGATACAGTTGGCACTGAAATCCTGTGAAGCACTTTGAGGTGTCATGACGATGTCATGAGGCGCTGTATCAAATGCAAGCATTATTATTATTAATCCCAATTTTTCTACAGCCTATATTTTTATACTCAATGTCCCCGTTTGTAACTGGGGCAAGCAGCAAAGTGATAGGTCAGGGTTAGTAGGATGAGGTCATAAACATTGACACCTCATAGCAGTCACACAAATGCCATTTGAATTTTCACAGCCTGCAATTAATTGCCAAACCTTAGCTGTAGAGTTAAGTAACTCTTAATTCCCCCCCCTCCCCACCCTCCAAAAAAAAAAGCATCCTCATGTGTTTGAGAAGAGAAGAGACACAGACCAGTTCTGCAACGGTGAGGTTGAGGCTACTTTTCCCCCTGGGGGACATGCGACAGAACTGAAGGGACTTTTTGTTATATATTTTTGTGTGTGTGGGTGTGTGTGTGGGTGGGTGTGTGTGTCTGTGGGGGTGTCACCTTTGAAAGGATATCGCAACCAGCTGCCTGAGACAGACAGACAAGACACTCTGAATGAAGTGTGAGCCAGGATAGCGGGACACCGAGAGAGGTGGTTGACGTAGGGAGCAACCCCTCTTGTTCCTTGTCTCCCCTCCACCCTCACCCCCACCCTCCCCTCTCACCCCCACCCACCCACCCACCCACCCAGGCTCCTGGTAAACAGTCTTTGATGTCTGGTCTTGGAAGGAGACCAGATACTCCATTGTATAGAGAGCGCGAGCGACAGCGAGAGAGAGCATCAAAGGAGTAAACGTAAGGGGAACCTTTTTTTTAATATAAATTAAGAGGAGGGGGAAAAGCAGAAGAAGGCAAGTCAATTTCAAGATGACCACAGCTTCGACAATGAAAGTGGAGACCCAACAATGTTCAGAAGGCGACGTGGTCAAGGGGATCGGGAAGATAATGGAGAAGGTTGTGGATAAGGTGATCGATCGGATGATGGACAAGGTGATGGATCGCATGACAGAGAAGTGGAGGATAGAGAACAGGGACCGGGTGTCGGCCACAGTGGCGGAGACAATGTCTGAGACGGCTCACAACCTAATCGTGGAGGCTCAGACCATGGAGAACGCCATGGGCAACAGGGTGGGCGAGATGGTGGACAAGGTGGTGGTGGAGGTGGCCAACATGGTGGAGAAGATGATGGAGAAAGTGGAGAAGAAGCTGGAGGGCAACGCAGTGGACCAGATCCACTTGGGTCATGGGGACACGGTCGGGAGCCAGTCTGACCAGGAATCTGTGTGTGAGATGTACTCGTCCAGCGAAGACCAAGCAGAGGAGGAGGAGGAGTACGAGGAGCCCCCGCTCACCCAGAACCAGAAAGATGCATTTTACGAGATTTTTAAAGAGTTTACCAGAAAGGAGGAAGATTTTATAGATTTTGTCAGCCTCCAGTTTGTATTGACCTCCGTGGGTGCCAGGCTGAGGGACGAGAAGATTCACCGAGCGCTGGAGGTCCTGGACAGTAATAAGGACAGCCGGGCGGATTTTGAGGACTTCCTCAACCTGCTGACCAACACCAAACTCTTCTTCAAGTTCTTCGGCGATTTGCCGGACCGCTGTGAGGGCACGGGACTCCACAAGGGCTTCGTGGACAACACCATCTTCTTCGAGCTCCTGTCCAAGTTCATCGAGTTTCAACTGCTCTCTGAAGACTCCGTCAGGAAGATCATCAAGTATTACTACCTGAAGAAGAAAGGAGCCAAGCTATTGACCAAGGACGAGGGGGTCAAGAACCTCCCTACCTTCCTGGGACAGACCGTCTATAACCTGGTCAACTACGTGGACATCCTGCAGCCGGACGCGGATTACAAGGAGGTGGATTTGACCGAGGAGCAGGTTGCAGCATTCCGAGATGTCTTTGAGATCTTTAACAGGACGGGTGAGGACAGTGTAGGGGTGGACTATCTCCTGGACATGATGAAGCAGGTGCAGATCTACCTGAAGAACCCCCTCGTGCCCAATGATGTCAAGGTCAACGGGGTCAACCAGGGCCGCCCGGTAGGCTTCCAGGACTTCCTGACCATCATGACGGACACAGCTACTTTCAGGCAGTACTTGGCTCCGGTCTACAAGGAGTGCAAGGGCGAAGTGGACAGCGATGTAGTACTGTTTGAGGCTATCACCCGTCTTGTAGATTCGACCATCCTCACTGCGAAGACCAAGGGCATCATCACCGTCTACTACCGCAGTAAGTTCCAGCACAACTGGAACGTGGATAAGGAACCCCCAGAGAAACCTCACTCGGCCCATCAGCAGCAGAAGGGAAATCTTGACAAGCCCCGCGCCACCCCTCCCTCCACTGCCCCCAGACCCACCTCCAGGAACACGACCCAAATCCCAAGGAGTGTCGCAGTGCAAGACCATGGAAAAATAACCACGGCCAATGCCGGCAGGAAGCACCATAAGGAACAGGGGAATCGCAAACGGAACGATCTGGAGAAGCGATTCGCTGTGGCTCTGCAGAACCCAGCTTTCAAAGAAGCTTTCAACGCTTACTCTTGGACGTGGAGAAATCGGGCAGATGTGGAGGGAGGTCCCCCGTAAATGACATGACGTGTTTTTTTTTGGTGGGGCTGACGCTTAGTGAGTTGGGTCCTGGAGGCGGAGGGGGGGGGGGGGGCAGAGGGAGGAGGGAGTGGAGGCCACGTGAAGGGGTGGCTCGCTCTTGTTTTACTTCAAAACTATGCTAAGGATAATCAATGCTTTCGTGACTCTCTTAATGCAGAATAAATTGGCATCTTGAACATATGTTTGTGGAGTCCCTGTAGCGCATTGGGTTAGAGCACTCACCTCGCAAGTGAGCAAGAGGACCTGGGTTCGATTCCCGGTTGGGTAGGGTCAGGGCAAAATGTTAGGCAAGTATCCTTACTCCACACACACACACACGCACACACACAAACCCCACTCTGTTTACCAAGCAGTAAGTAGGAACCGCTTGTTAGTCGATTGGCAGATTGCTTTTCTAGGGGTAATAATCCCTTCAAAAATAGATATATAATAATTTGGTCACTCAATCCACAACGGTTTGTGGGACACTGCTGTGCTCAATTGGCTGCCACATTTACCCCACAAAATTTACAGTCAATTCACTTTACAGTGTATTCTGTGAAGCGCTTTTAAGATATTTCGACGACGTGGTAAGACGCTATATCAAATGCAAGGATTATTATTATTATTATTATCATTATTCCCACCTCAGGAGAAAGGAGATTCTGGATATAGATCGTTGGAACGGACTGCACACACTCTCCCTGGAGGGTTGCAACCTGCTTGCCCAATTCTGGAAAGTATTTGGTGCAGGTTGGCAAGAGCCAAGGCTTGGGGGACCCCAGTGTGCATTGGGATAACTGCTGGAGTCTAATCTGCTAAAACCGCACAACTTGCCATTGAGAGCGCTGCCTGCCAAGCTTGTCCAGCTAGGACCACCCTCCCTGTTGCCTGCCCCCCAGTGACTGGCCGGCCCTTCCAGGTCCTGCCGATGAGCCAGGCTCGGCTGTCATTAGCAGTGGGTGCCCTGGAATACTGTGGCCTCTCCTGCCTCAGGAACTGGACCTAGAGACCGTCACAGAGAGAGGGGGCTCGATTCCAGCATTCCATTGCCAAACATGTCACCTTGGAGCCAGTTCAGCTCCCCACATACACACACGCACCTCTATTTATCAAGCAGTGAGTAGGAACCCGCTTGTTAGTCGATTGGTGGATCGCTTTCCGGGGCTAATAATCCTTTTTTAAAAAAATGCGGTCATTCAATGCGTGGGAAACCTCTGTGTGCAATTGGCTGCTGGCTTTTGCCCACAAAACCCACAGTCACTACCCTTTACAGTATATTCCGTGAAGCACTTTGAGACGTCTCGAAGAAGTGATAAGGCCCTGTATCAAATGCAAGGATTATTATTACGGGCGGGGGGTGTGGGTGGGGGGGGGGTGGAGGGGGCGGTGGAGCGGGAGTTATGGTAGGTCACAAAATTATGACATAATGTGCTGATGCCCTTGAAGTGACAACTCATCATTGACACGATGTCACAAAACATCCCCCACCACATCATAAAAATATCTGACGAGATGTAAAATAAATGCTAATCCTTCATTATAAAGGACATGAACCAATCCCTCACCCCCTCCCCTCAAAGAAAAGCCCCTCATGGAAGTAAGTGGAACATAGAAACTTGCCCAACGAGGAGAGCAGTGAGCTGCATTGACTTGGCTGCTTTCAAGGAAAATAGACAGAACTGAGAACTGTTTTAGTGTAGTTACGGCTAAAATGTCAGTCGGTTGAATTGGAGCAGCTGTAAGGAGACTTCAAGACCCCCAAACCCCCCCCAAAAAAGCTAAAGTTACATCATAAGATAAGGCCACATCGCCCAAATTTGTTTTATCTTTTGTGAAGCGCTCGCCCCAAAAAGTATTTTAGTTCATCTCTTATGAAAGACAGAGGAAAGAAGAAGGTGAGATGGAGGAGGAACTGAGCCGAGATGATGAGGGGAGGATTGTTGGGCAAGGCGATGAGAAGAAAGAGTTCAAGGAGCAATTGGAGAAAGAGTCACTCACAAAGGAGTCCAGAGAAGTAGAGGCTGGAGGATCAAGAAGAGGAGGAGGAGCAAAGAAGGCAAGCCAGGAAGCCTACAATGTGAATGAGGAAGAGCCGGAGATGGAATCCATGGACACATGTCCTCTGGAGGAAGGATGGAGGGAAGAGACAGAGAGAGTAGAGGAAGAAGAGATGGAGGGAGAGGCGACAGAGGTGGAGGAAATTATGGAGGAACCGTTGACGCCCAAAGCGTCAGATGAGGTGTGCGATTTGGATATTGAGGGGAAGCAAGTGTACGAGTTGGAGAAAGAAGAGCAGGAGGAAGTGAAGGTAGATGAGCCCGAGGAGGAAGTGTGTGAGTTGGAGGAACAGGAAGTGAAAGCTGTAGAACCTGAAGAGGAAGTGTGTGAGTTCGAGAAAGAGCAAGAAGTGAAAGAGGAAGTAGAGCAGGAGGTAGAACCTGAGGAGGAAGTGTGTAAATTGGAGGAGGAGGAGGAAGTAAAATCACCCGAGCCAGAAGCAGAATCCGAGGAGGAAGTGTGCAAATTAGAGGAGGAAGTGGGAGAGGTAGAAGTAGAGCAGGAACTGAAATCAGCAGAATCTGAACCAGAGGAGGAAGTGTGTGACTTGGAGGAAGAGAGAGTGGAATTACCCAAGCCAGAAGCTGAACCAGAGGAGGAAGTGTGTGAGTTGGAGGAAGAGAGAGTGGAATTACCCAAGCCAGAAGCTGAACCAGAGGAGGAAGTGTGTGAGTTGGAGGAAGAGAGAGTGGAATTACCCAAGCCAGAAGCTGAACCAGAGGAGGAAGTGTGTGAGTTGGAGGAAGAGGGAGTAGAATCACCCAAGCCAGAAGCAGAACCAGAGGAGGAAGTGTGTGAGTTGGAGGAAGAGGGAGTAGAATCACCCAAGCCAGAAGCAGAACCAGAGGAGGAAGTGTGTGAGTTGGAGGAAGAGGGAGTGGAATCACCCAAGCCAGAAGCAGAACCAGAGGAGGAAGAGGGTGAGTTGGAGGAAGAGGGAGTGGAATCACCCAAGCCAGAAGCAGAACCAGAGGAGGAAGAGGGTGAGTTGGAGGAAGAGGGAGTAGAATCACCCAAGACAGAAGCAGAACCAGAGGAGGAAGTGTGTGAGTTGGAGGAAGAGGGAGTAGAATCACCCAAGACAGAAGCAGAACCAGAGGAGGAAGTGTGTGAGTTGGAGGAAGAGGGAGTGGAATCACCCAAGACAGAAGCAGAACCAGAGGAGGAAGTGTGTGAGTTAGAGGAAGAGGAGGTGAGAGAGGTAGATGCACAAGAAGAGGAAGAGCATGAGATAGAAGAAGAGGTGAAAGAGGTAGAAGCACAAGAAGAAGTGTGTGAGTTGGAGGAAGAGGAAGAAGCAGAGCCAGAACCTGAGGAGGAAATATGCGAGTTGGAGGAAGAGGAGGTGAGAGAGGTAGAGGCAGGACCCGAGCCAGAGGAGGAAGTGTGTGAGTTGGAGGAGGAGGAGGTGAAAGAGGTAGAGGAAGAGGAAGTGTGTGAGCTGGAGGAAGAGGAAGTAAAAGAAGTAGAGGAAGAGGAGGTGTGTGAGCTGGAGGAAGAAGAACCAGAACCCGAGGAGGAAATATACGAACTGGAGGAAGAGGAAGTGAAAGAACAAGTAGAGCAGGATGAAGTGAAAACAGCAGAGCCAGGATCTGAGGAGGAAGTGAAAGAAGTAGAGGAAGAGGAAGTGTGTGAGTTGGAGGAAGAAGAGCCTGAACTTGAGGAGGAAATATGCGAACTGGAGGAAGAGGAAGTGAAAGCGGAAGAACCGGGACCTGAAGAGGAAGTGTGCGAGTTGGAGGAGGAAGAGCAGGTGGAAGTGAAACCAGCAGAGGCTGAGGAGGAAATGTGCGAGTTGGAGGAAGAGGAGGGTGCGGTACAAGAGGAGGAAGAGGGGGAAGAACGCCAGTTGGAAGACGAGGAACCAGAAGAGACGACAGATGAACTGTGTGAGCTGGAGGAGGAGGAGGAAGCCACCAGGTCCTCGGATGGGCTGTGTGAGTTGGAGGATGAGGAGCCGGAGACCAGATCCTCCGAGGAGCTGTGTGAGTTGGAGGAGCAGGAAGTGAGGGAGGGGGAAGGGGAAACAGAGGATGAAGCATGTGAGCTGGAGCAAGAAGAGTCGACAGAAGAGGAAATATGTGAGTTGGAAGAGGGAAAGGAGGAAGAGGTTGTGTCAAAGACATCGGAGGAGGAACTGTGTGAGTTGGAAGATGAGGTAAAGGAGGAAGCAGAGAAAGAGGAAAAGATTGTACCAAAGCGATCGGAGGAGGAATTATGTGAGTTGGAAGATGAGGTAAAGGAGGAAAAGGTTGTGTCAGAGCCATTGGAGGAGGAACTGTGTGAATTGGAAGAAGAGGTAAAGAAGGAAGAAGTGAAGGAGGAAGTGTTGGAGGCAAAACCCTCGCAGGAGGAATTGTGTGAGTTGGAGGAAGAGGTAAAGGAGGAAAAGGTTGTGTCAAAGCCATCGGAGGAGGAACTGTGTGAATTGGAAGAAGAGGGAAAGAAGGAAGTGAAGGAGGAAGAGATGGAGGCAAAACCCTTGGAGGAGGAATTGTCTGAGTTGGAGGCCGAGGGGCAGAAGGAAGTGGCGGCAACAACAGAGCCAGAGTCCAGAGCACCAGATGTTTGTGATCTGGAGCTCGAAGAGCAACCAACAGGGAGAGAGGAAGATAGAAGAGAGGGGGGTGGAGAGGAGGAGGAGATAGAGGATGAAGAGGAAGAGGAAGAGGAAGAAGAGGAAGATGAGGACGAGGAAGGATGTCCCAGGGAAGGGTTAAAGAGTGAGCGCATGGATCAGGTGGAGTATGTGGTCAAGGTGGTGGTGAAGGTAGTGGAGAAGGTAGTGGACAAGGTCATGGAGAAAGCAATTGAGAAGTTGCTTCAGGTAGAGCAGGACCGCGTGGAGGACAAGGGCAAAGTGGTGAAGGTGGTGGGCAGGGTCGTAGACAATGTGGTAGAGAAGATCGAGCAGATGATGGAAGATGCCGGCAAGATGGAAAACATGGTAGAGCAGAAGATTGAGAAAATGGTGGAGCTGGTGGTGGAGGAAGGGGAGAAGATGGTGGAGAAGATGATCGAGAAGATGGGGAGGTTCGTGGAAGAGAGTGGCGATTTGGACACGGAGGCCTTGCTGTCTCAAATGCCGTTCAGAGACGGCGATCTCACGACCTCGAGCCAAGAGAAACCTGCGGTGACCAGGAAACAGCTGGAGGCGTTCCGCGAACTCTTCGACATGTTTCTGAAACGATCGGGAGACGCCATCGACTTGGACAAGTTCAAGGTCATTCTGGCCAGCGTGGGGGTGAAGATGAGCGATTCCAAAGCGGGAAGAGCCTTCAAGAGCTTTGACGTGAATGGGGATGGCAAAGTGGATTTCTCGGACTTCCTGACAGTCATGACCGACACCAAACTCTTCTTCCAGTTCTTCAAGGAGCTGCCCGACGTCTCCCAGTTTCTGGTGGTGCACAAGGGGTACGTGGACGACACAATCTTCTTTCAGATGTTGACCAAAGTCATGAAGAACCAAATCATCTCCGAAGACTCCACCATCAAAATCATCAAGTACTTCTTTCGGAAGAAGAAAGGCGCCAAGCTGAAGACTAAGAAGGAGGACAAGGTTTGCAGCAAGGCTGACAATACCTTCCTGGGAATCCCCGTCTTGAGTCTGATACAGTTCGTGGATATCCTGGAGCCTGAGGAGCAATACCGGGAGCTACCCCCCACGGCGGAAGAGGTGACGGCCTTCCGGGAATTCTTCCAAATGCTGGTGAGAAACAGCAATGACCGTATCGACGTGGCCAGTCTGCTGAGCAACATGACCAAGCTGGACATCTGCCTGAAAAACCCTCTGGTTCCCAATGACGTGAAATGCGCCACCGTGAATGGGGGTAAGGAGGTGGACTTCCAGGACTTCCTGAAGATCATAACGGACACGTCCAAGTTTGGCCAGTACCTGAGTCCTCCCTGCGAGGTCGTAGACCCCTACCTCTCCCCGGAGGTGGTGCCTTTTGAGATACTCCTCAGGTTGGTTGAAGCTCCCGTCATCAATGACAGGTTGAAAAAGACGGTGACCGGCTATTACCGGGACAAGTTTGAGGAGCCCATCCCCATATATCCCGAGATCACAGGGGAATCCCGAGGGTCCAGTGTCTCACGCGTCGTCTCCGAGGAACGCAGGCCGTTGTCAGCCGAAGAGGAAGGAGCGGAAGAGGAGGAGCCAGAGGAACTCGAGAAGGAGCCACAGGAACCAGAGCAGGAGCCAGAGGAGGAGCCTGAGCAGGAACCAGAGCCAACGGAGCCTGAACCAGAGAAGCCAGTGGTGCCAGAGGAGCCATTGGAACCAGAGACAGAGGAACCAGAGCCAGAGCAACCTGAAACAGTGGAGCCAGAGGAACCTGAGCCAGAGGAGATAGAGGAACCAGAGGAATCTGAACCAGAGCCATCTGAACCAGAGCCAGAGAAAACAGTGGAACCAGAGGAGCCAGAGGCCAAACCAGTGGTAAAAGAAAGCAAATCCGCAGTGAAGGAACCTCCGCCGGTCAAGAAGCCAGTGGCGTCCAAACCCCCGGTAAAAGCCCCCGTCCCGGCCAAGCCCCCAGCCAAGCCCCCGGCCAAACCAGTGTCCAAACCACCCGTCAAAAAACCCCTAGTCAAGAAACCATCTGTGGCGAAGGTGCCAGTGAAAAAGCCCCCACCTGTCAAGAAACCAGCAGTGAAAACGCCGCCCAAAACTCCAGTGAGAAAGACTCCGGAACCGGAGCCGGAGCCGGAACCGGAACCAGAACCAGAACCTGAACCTGAACCTGAGCCCGAACCAGAGGAGGAACCAGAGCCAGAGGAGGAAATTGAGCTAGAGGAAGAGGAAGCGAAAGTGGAAGAGGAGGAACCAGAGACAGAGGAGGAGCTAGAAGAGGAACCAGTGATCGTGGAGCCAGTGAAGGTGGTGCCCCCGGCAAAGGTCTCAAAGGCGGAATCCCTGAAGAAGACCATCCTCAAGTTGGAGGAACGCAAGAAGGAAGTCAAACCGGTGCTCAGACCACAGAGACTTCCTGTGGTGACCGCAGGCCCGCCCAGAGTCAAGAACTTCAACAGAGCCCTGCTCCAGGACGCCAACAAGACCGCAGGCCGGGCAGGCAGACCGGATGCGCAGCAGATCCGAGCTCAGGTCAGGGAGGCTACGGGGGAGTACGAGAGGAATGCACTGAAAAACCGACTGTACTACGAGAACAAGTTCCGAGATGCCATGAGGAACCCGGCTTTCTGCCAAGCGTTCCGAGAGTACACCTGGACCTGGAGGACCCAGAGTATAGACCGGGCCAGGAGCTCGGTTCGGGAGAAACAATGAGAAGAAAGAGAAAACGTAGGGATGAGTTTTACTGAGAGATGAGTTTTTTTCCCAGAAGCCTTGAACCAACTGACCAATGCCTCCCTCCCCTCCAAGGTTTGTTAAGAATTCAGTACTGGGCAGGTAGGCAGATGGACCTTTGACTGGTGTCCTTCAATGTGCAATAAACATCAAAACATAAGCCACATACAAATGCACCAATACTTGGGGTCCCTCTCTCCATTTTTGTTAATAATTCTTGCATTAGATAGAGTGCCTTATCGCGTTGAGACGTCTCAAAAGCACTTCACATGGATATACTGCAAAGCGTAGTGACTGTGTGTAGATTGTGGGCGAAACACGGCAGCCAATTGCACAGCAATGTCTCACAAATAGTCGTGGATTGAGTGACCAAATTATTCTTTTTTTTGAAGGAAACGGGAAACGCAATCGGCCAATCGACTAACAAGCGGGTTCCTACTTACTGCTGGTAAAGAGGTGTGTGTGTGTGCGTGTGCGGAGAAGGAAACTTGGCTAACATTTCGCCCCGCCCGGCTGGGAATCGAACCCGGGTCCTCTCGCTTGCAAGGCGAGCGTGCTAACCAATACACTACCAAACTCCAATACAAAGCAAAGGAATAGATGTCAAGTGTGTGTGTGTCTGTGTGTGTGTGTCAGCCTGGCGAGATGGTAGCGCTCTCACCTGAGTCAGAAGGTTGTGGGTTCAAGCCCCAAACACATCACGGACTTGGAATCATAGCGTCTAAGCTGACCTTGCCCGAGGCAAAACTGATCCAAACCCTAGTTCATTCCTTGGGGAACAAGAATCTAGAATAGAATCATATCACAGAATCTTACAGCACAGAAGGAGGCCATTCGGCCCATCGTGCCTGCGCCAACTCTTTGAAAGAGGCACCAACTAGTCCCAGTCTCTTACCCCCAACTAGTCCCACACTCCTGCTCTTTCCCCAATTAGCCACACTCCCACTTACCCCAACTAGTCCCACTCCCCCACTCTTACCTTAACTGGTCCCAGTCCCCCATTCTTACCCTTTGCAAAGCTACCATCGAATCTGCTTCCACCACCCTTTCAGGCAATACTTTCCAGACAGTAACAACTCTCCGGGTAAAAAAAAAAAAAATCTCGTCTGGTCTCCCCTCTGGTTCTTTAGCCAATTATCTTAAATCTATGTCCTCTGGTTTCCGACCCATCTGCCAGAGGAAACAGTTTCTCCCTATCAGAACCGCTCATAATTGGGAACACCTCTATTAAATCTCCCCTCAATCTTCTCTGTTCCCAAGGAGAACAATCCCAGCCTCTCTATACTAATCTCTCCACACGACTGAAGTCCCTCATCCCTGGTATCATCCCGATAAAACTGTTCGAGATTAATAACTTGCCGCACCATAAAACAGTTACAAACTAATAACTTTTATGATTTTTTTCTGATTTTTTTTTACAAAAGAAAGAAACAAACAAACACAGAAAACAAAAAAAAGATCAGGGGGGAGTGGAGGGAGAGGGAAACAGCTTATAATCAGGGTTGGCCCAACCATTTGGCTGCTGTGGGCCGGATGCCCTATTTCAGAAACATTTACAGACTATGAAGGAAGGGGGTTGGGGGATGAAATCGACCCGTGGGCCGCATCCGGCCCATGGGCCGCCAGTTGGACCACCCTACCTTATATAATGAAACTTCTACTGAACAATGATATCACACAGAAACCCATCCCAGAGGGGGCTTTTGATGTTGACACTAGACTCTCCCTCCCTCCTGCTGACTGCCTCCCCTCCCAAAAGGGGTGGGGGTTTGGGTGGTGATTAGAACACCACTGTGGTTTCCCCCCCTCCCCCCACAAAGGGAGAGTAACAAGACTAAAGAATGGGCGAGTTGAGTTGTCAATGGGGGGGGGGGTTGTTGAGGTGTGGTCTGAATTTGATAGGAAGAGGGTGTGATAAAGCGGGGGGGGGGATCTCCTCAACCGCCCACTTGTTCCTTCTCCGGTGCGAAGTGTGGCCAGACTCGAACAGGGCGCGAGGAGACAAGTCTGAGATGGAGATGGGGAGGGAGGGTGGGAGGGAGGGAGTGGGGGAGTGAACTTGTGAGTGCGTGTGTGAGTGAGTGCGTGAACGAGCGAGTAAGTGGGTGAGGGAGCGAGTGAGTGAGCGAGCGAGTGAGCGAGAGCGTTAGTGAGTGAGTCAGATCACAACCAGTCTAGATTCTGAACATTGGAAAATGCAGACATGTATACACACACACACACATGTATATATATATATATATATATGCAAAAGCTCTCAATTTCTCTACTCTTACATCTGATACCCTCTATTTGTCCAAAATGGTGGGGAATGTGTGGGTGAGGGGTGGGAGGAAGCGAGGAGGGTGGGGAAGCGAGGGAGGGGTAGGAACGAGGAATGGAGGGGAGAGGAGCTGGATTCAAGAGGAAAATTCACTGTACAAGACATATACAAACACTCAAGTTCCCGACATGTAAAATAGAAAAATATTCTCAAAGCAAGAGCTTCCCGTTCCGATGGATCTTTAAGATTTTGCCCAGTCGCTGTTTGGCTGTTGCCAGCCCTTTCTTCGGACGTTTTCCTGGTGAGAGAGAGAGAGAGAGGGGGGGGGAGAGGAGGGAAAGAGAGAACATTTACCACCTACTCATTAATTGGTGCCTTTTTGTCTCTTTGATGTCTATCTTCCCTGTCCTTGGGCTGGGAATTAATGACGGTATAATTATAATACTACTACTGCTAATAATAATCCTGGCATTCGATACAGCACCTTATCACGTCTTTGAGATGTCTCAAAGCACTTCACAGACTATGTTGTAATAATAATAATAATCCTTGCATTTGGTATAGCGCTTTTCACGTCGGGAGGACGTCCCAAAGCGCTTCACAGAACACACTGTAAAGTGAATTGACTGTATATTTGTGGGCGAACGCGGCAGCCAATTGCGCACAGCAATGTCCCACAAACAGTCGTAGATTGAAAATGACCAATTTAATTATTGTTTTTTTTTTTGGAGGGATTATTATTAGGCATGTGGAGTAAGGAAACTTGCCCAAGGTTTCGCCCTCTGCCTGGAATTGAACTCAGGTCTCTCACTTGCAAAGCGAGTGCTCTAACCACTGAGCTATGTTGTAAAGTGTAGTGACTGTATGTTTTGTGGGCGAAACTTGGCAGCCAATTGTGCACAGCAGTGTCCCACACAGTCGTGGATTGAGAGACCAAATTGTTTTTTTATATATATTTATGGGATTATTACCCCCGGAAAAGAGATCCGCCAATTGACTATCAAACAGGTTCCTGCTGACTGCTGGGTGAACAGAGGCTCGTGCGTGTGTGTTTCTATGTGTGTATGTCTGTCTGTATCTGTACGTCTGTGTGTGTGTGCGTCTGTGTGTGTGCATGCGTCTGTGTGGAGTAAGGAAACTCGCCTAAGGTTTCACCCTGACCTGCCCGGCTGGGAATCAAACCCAGATCCTCTGGCCTGCGAGGCGACGGCTCTAACCACTGAGCTACAGGACTCCCCAAAGTCACTTCTCTCTCCCCCCCTCCTCTCCATAGTAAACGCTCCCCATCCCCCCACCTCCCCCCCCACCCCCCCTCGCGGGGAAGGACATACCTGCAGTGCACTTGGTCTCCCGCGAGTGCTCAGTTGGGGTCTGGCTACCCTGTGAGGATGAGGAGGCTCGACGTTGGGTGAGGAAGACCCCGGGAGCCATGGGTGTGGATCCGCGGCTGATCTGGGGCAGGCCGAAGGTGCTGGGACCTGCCGTGTACTCGTGGTCCAGCAGGCTTCCGCTGTACACCTCCTGCTTGGGCACCACCGCCGCCCCCTCCACCTCGGCCTCCGGCTCGGCCTCCGCCTCCACCTTCGCCTTCACTTTACTCGGCTCCTCCACCAGCGGCTTCTTCTTGTTGGGACATTTCTTCTGTGTTTTCTGCTGTTCCTGAGGCCCGGGGTGGACAAAGAGAGCAAGAGAGAGAGCACAGTCACTACACTTTAGTCATTCTGCGGAGTTAGGGCCTTGGGTCACAGGTAACAAGCTCCATTGGCTCCCCTTCCCCAGAGTTCCTTGTCCTCGCCCTCAAAGCCCTCCATGACCTGGCTCCTCCTCACCTCTGTAAACTGCTAATCCCATATCAACCTGTCCCCCCACTCCTCCCTCACCCCCCCCCTCCCTCCACATCCCCTGCTCAGTCAGGGCATGGTGGTCAGGCCTTCAGCCTCTCTGCCCCCATCCTCTGGAACTCCATCCCTCATTCCCTCCGCCTCGCTCCCACTCTTGCTCACCTCCTTCAAGGCCCGCCATCTCAAGACCCTCCTCTTCGATCGGGCCTTTGGCCACCTCCTGCCCCCTCCTGATCCCAACCCCAGCACGGGTCCAAATCCCTGACTGTCCAGCGCCGGGGGACGTGCTCGACGGCAGAGAGGAGGGAACGAGGGACCAGCAGGAGGCCCGGAGCTGGGTGGGGGAGGCGAGCGGATGGGGAAGGACAAGAGACGAGCAGGAGTCATAAGACGTGACCCACCTGTTGTGAGAGTTTGGCTGCAGCTGCCGCTAGCCCGGTCTCGATGGAAGCCACGCGTGTTCCCTCTCGTACCGGCCTCTCCTGCCGCGGGAGCGTGGGGGCCACACGAGCTGGTCACAGGGTGAGAGGCAGCCATTAGGGACACACTGAACCACCATCTTAATACATCTCCCCACATAGCATCAACAACAACTCGTGTTTGTATAGTGCCCTTCACATGGGGTAGCAATAATAATAATAATCCTGGCCTCGATCACATCTCCGAGACTCTCAAAAGTGCTTCCCAGGATACACTGTAAAGTGTAGTGACTGTGTGTTTTGTGGGCTTGGCAGCCAATTGCGCCCAGCGACGTCCCCACACAGTCATAGATTGAGTGACCACGTGAATATAATTTTTTTTAAAAGGGATTATTGGCCCCCAGAAAGCAATCCGTCCACCAATCGACTCACAAGTGGGTTCCTTTATAATAACCCTTGCAACTGATATAACAACAGTCATAATCACTGCATTTGACCCGGCGCCTGATCACGTCGTCGAGACGTCTCAAAGCGCTTCACAGGATACACTATAGAGTGTAGAGAAACCAGGTTCTTACTTACTGCTTAGGTAAACAGAGGCGGGTGTCTGTGTGTAGTAAGGAAACCTGCTAAACCTGATTTGATTCCCGGCCACTGGGAGTCCACAGAATTGTAAATGGAGCAATGAAGTTGAGTACCTTTCGGGTTCCAGGGGCTATCGTCACTCTCTCGCCTCTTCTTTGGCTGCAACCTCAAGGCTGGGTCATCCTCGTCAGACTCCAGGGAGGGATACACTGGGGGAGAAATGCAATGGTAATAATCCTCGCATTTGATGCGGTGCCTTCACACGTCTTCGAGACGTCTGAAAGCGCTTCACAGAATATACTGTACCATGTTTGTATGTTTTGTAGGCGAAACGCGGTAGCCTATTGCACACAGCAGCGTCCCACAAACAGTCGTGGATTGTGTGACCACATTATTATTTATTTTGAAGGGATTATTACCCCCAGAAAAGTGATCTGCCAATCGACTAACAACTAGGTTCCTACTTGCTGCTAAACAGAGGCGTGTGTGCGTGCGTGTGTGTGCGTGTGAGCGTGTGCAGTATGTAAACTTGCCCAACGTTTCATCCTGTCCCGCCCGACCGGGAATCGAACCCAGGTCCTCTCGCTTGCCTGCGAGCTACAGACTCCTACAAGATACTATTATTCTGATTTACCGTAGTCGGAGTCTTTGAAACAAGCCCCAAGACTCTCCTGATCGTCGAAGCTGTCGTTGTCGCTGGCCGTGCTGTGGTGGCTGTCAGCTCTCTGTCTCGGTTTCTGCACCGGAGTCGGTGTGGGTGTGGGCGCGGGAGTGGGAGTGGGCGCGGGAGTCGGTGCGGGAGTCTTTGCTGGAGGAGATCGCTTGCTGGCCCGCGCCACGTGCCGGCCTTTGCTCTTCTTGCCCTGGGCCTGGCTGCCAGTGGAGGTGGAGACGTTACGGTCCTGCCCGCTGGTCCACCAGGCCTGCAGGCTGGAGGCCGGAGAGGAGGGCAGGTTGGCCATGGACAGCATCCCCTGGATGGCCTCCTGTGTGCTGGGGGAGGCAGGCGGCTGGCTGCAGGGAACACAGGAACAGAAGAATCATGTTTATAATAATAATAATAATAATCCTGGAGTGTGACCCGGCGCCTCACCACGTCTTCGAGACGTCTCAAAGCGCTTCACAGGATATATACCGTAAAGTGTAGTGACTGTGTGTTTTGTGGACGAAACGCAGCAGCCAATTGCACACAGAGACGTCCCCACAAACAGTCGTGGATTGAGTGACCGCCTTATTATTATTATTTTTTTTTGATGGAATTATTACCCCCTGAAAATCGATCCGCCAATCGACTAACAAGCGGGTTCCGGCTTCGCTAGGTACGGAAACTTACCCAACGTTTCAATCAAACCCAGGTCTCTCGCTTGCGAGGCAAGCGCTCTAATCACTGAGCTACAGGACTTGTGCAGCCCGCGGACATTTCTCAAATAGGGCATTTGCCCTCAGCAGCCGAAAGGGTTAGTGACTGGTGGGGAGAGGGTGGAGTTATCAGGAGTTCTCTGTACCTCTGAGTGGCGTAGTCCAAGCCTCCCACTTCTTTACTGGCTTTCAGCAGGTCCAGTATTCCTCCTGAGCTACTTGTCCCCGCCATGTCTCCCGTTTTCACCCCATTCTTCACCTCAACATCCATCGCAAAGTTTTCATCCTCTGAAGAATCGTCCTCCTTTAACACGAGAGGAATAATAATAACCATAACAACAACAACAATATTCCTTGCCTTTGATTTTGAGGCAGAAAGCGCTGTTTGTTTCAAAGACAAATGAGATAGATTTCTGTTGGGAAATACTATCTGGGGGGGATACAGTATATAGTTTAGGACACAACATGTTAATAATAATAGCGCTTTATCACATCTTCAAAACGTCACAAAGCGCTTCACAGAATACACTGTAACGTGAATTGACTGTATATTTTGTGGGTGAAACCGGCAGCCAATTGCGCACAGCAGCGTCCCACACACAATCGTGGATTGAAGTGGCCAACTTATTATTATTATTTTTTTAAGGAGTTATTACCGCTGGAAAAGGGATCCACTAATCGACTAACAAGCGGGTTCCTACTTACTGCTGGGTAAACAGAGTCGTGTGTGTGGGCGTGGAGAAAGGAAACTTGCCCAACGTTTCACCCTGCCAGCCTACCTGCCTGCCAGCCCACCAACCAGCCTACTCACCTGCCAGCCTACCTACTAGGCTACCTACCTGCCTGCCTATCTATCTGCCAGACTACCAACCAGCCTGTTCACCTAGCAGCCTACCTACCTTCCAGCCTGCCTATTTATCTACCAGCCGACCTACCTATCAGCCATCCAGCTTACCTACTTCCAGCCAGACTACCTACCTGCCAGCCTACTTACCAGCCATCCAGCCTACCAGCCTGCCTGCCTACCTGCCAGCCATCCAGCCTACCTACCTAATAGCCATCCAGCCTAACTACCTAATAGCCATCCACCCTACCTACTAATAGCCAGCCAGCCTACCTACCTGCCAGCCGGACTACCTACCTGCCAGCCGGACTACCTGCCTGCCAGACTACCTAGTCGCCAGCCAGTGAGACTGCCTACTTACCTACCTGCCAGTCTGCCTGCCCACCTACCTGCCTACCCACCTCAATATCGAAGTCCACCTCTCCAGGCTCTCTCTTTCTCAACGGATCCTTACACGGCTTGGCTCTGGGCAAGCGACGTGGTAACTCTGTGTGCAGAGGAGCAGAGGGAAACAAATTTATACAATAATAACAATCCTTTAATTTGATCCAGAGCCTTATCACGTCGTCGATGCGTCTCAAAGCGCTTCACAGCATACACTGTAAATCGTAGTGACTGTGCGTTTTGTGGGCGAACCACAACAGCCCATCGCGCCCTGCGACATCCCCACAAACAGTCGTGGATTGAGTGACCACATTATTATTATTATTTTGAAGCGATTATTACCCCTGGAAAGCGATCCCCCAATCGACTAACAAATGGGTTCCTACTGCTGGGAACACAGGCGTGTGTGTGTCTGTGTACGTGTGTGTGTCTGTGTACGTGTGTGTGTCTGTGTGTGGAGCAAGGAAACTTGCCTAAGGTTTCACCCTATCCCTGCCTGGCCGGGAATTGAACCCAGGTCCTCTCGCTTGCCTGTGAGGCGAGGGGGTCTAAGCACTGAGCTGCAGGAGGGTAGGGAGTGAGCGAGGTTTAAGGCACTGAAAAGGGGAGCGGAGCAGGGGACGCTTGTCTCACTCACTCGGGGATTTTTTGCGTCCCGCCACCCCCCGCCGCTCCCGTTTGGGGGTCTCGTCGATCTGCAGGTCGTCATCGGAATCGTAGCTGTACTCATCCTTCAGGTTCCGTCTGCCCCCCTTCACCCCCTCCAGTATCCCCAGCAGTGGGGCAAACTTCCCCCTCCTGCTCCCTGGGACCTTCACACCTTTATTGCTGAGGGGGGTGGGGTGCGGGGGGGGGGGGAGAGACACAAGGCAAGTCATAGGTCAGACAGTAAAGAGAACAAGGTCACAGAACACACTCCAACCTCACAGTGCTCGCTCCCTCCCCCACACTGACACAGTCTACTCTAACCCCAACCCCCTGCCCTCACTCTCTCTCCCCCACCCCCATCGGGTCCGTGTTGGTGCTCCCTCCATCGCCCCCCCACACTGACGCTCTCCACTCTAACCCCATTCCCCGCCCACACTGACTACTCTTTAACCCCATTCCCCTGCTCTCTTTCCCCCCCCCCCACCTCTCTCTCTCTCTCCGCCCCACAGAGGGCAGGAGGGGAGGGGAGAGAGGGGGTAATGCGAGCGAGTGAGCGAGCGACACTTGCCTCATTATCTTGCCATTGGAAAGGATGAACCTGAGTTTGCTCTCGTCAAGCCCGACCGAGGCATCCATCGAGAGCTCCCCCTCCAAGCTGTCCATCTGTAGCTCAGAGCTGGACACGTCGTGCTGCGGAGACAAGGACCACATCAACAACAACGACGACAACACCACCACACGACATTTACACAACGACGACGACCTGTGATTACACGGCGTCCCACAGCATTTGACAGTGGCGGAGCACGAGGCTGGTGGGGGGGGTGCGGTGACCGTAAGCACTGGTCGAAGGGACATGCAGGAGGCTGGAGCCAGTCGAGCGGAGGCAGCGGGTTTGGGGGTTGGGGGGTAAGCAGGTCAGAGAGTTAGGGAGGTGCCAGGGCTGGTGTGATAGGGGTACGGAGTACAGTACACAGCGTCTTTCAGGTCAGGAGGACATACGTCCCCAGGTGCTGGACAGTCAGGGATGGGCACCCGAGCTGGTGGTTGGGATCAGGAGGGGTGGAGGGCGGGGGAGGGGTAGGAGGGGTGGAGGGCGGGGTAGGAGGGGTGGAGGGAGGGGAGGGGTAGGAGGGGTGGAGGGCGGGGTAGGAGGGGTGGAGGGAGGGGAGGGGTAGGAGGGTGATCGAAGGTGCGGTCGAAAAGGAGGGACTTGAGACGGACTTGAAGGAGGCCGAGGGAGGGAGGAGGTGAGACAGAGGGACTGCGGGATGGAGTTAACAAGGACAATAACAACAACAATAATAATACTTGCATTTGATAAAGCGCCTTATCACGCCTTCGAGACGTCTTAAAGCGCTTCACAGGATATGCTGTAAAGTGTAGTGACTGTGTGGTTTGTGAGCGAAACGCGGCAACCAATTGTGTACAACAGTGTCCCACAAACAGTCGTGGATTGTGTGACCACATTATTATTATTATTATTTATTTATTGGCAAGTGATCTGCCAATCGACTAACAAGCGGCTTCCTACTTACTGTTGGCAAACAGAGGAGTGGGTGTGGGTGTGTGGAGTAAGGAAACTTGCCTGGGTTTCGGTTTCGCCTGCCCGGGAATCGAACCCAGGTCCTCTCTCGCTTGCGAGGTGAGTGTTCTAGCCACTACACTACGGGACACCACAGAAACGTGCCCAAGGTTTTGCCCTGACCCAGCCGGCTAGCTGGGAATCGAACCCGGGTCTTCTCTCTCTTCTGAGGTGAGCGGGCGCGCAAACCACTACGCCACCGGGGCTCCACAAACGGGACGAAGGGACTGACGGACGAACTCAAAAACAAGTTGAGCGAGTGATGAAATCGCCACAAACCTTTTCTTTCTTGGGAGACTCCATTTTCTTGAGGGTTTGTTTCGTGTGCATCTCCAGCAGGTCCAGGTCAGGGGTGAGGATTTCACACACCTCCTTGGCCTTCTTGCCCTTCCTCTTACCCCGTTCCTTGACCTGGGACCCTCGCTTGCGGCCTGGTTTGGGCCCCGGGCTGGCCAACCCCGTGGTCTGGGGGCTTCTCAACACCCCCAAGCCCCCACCCGCCTTCCCTGCAGGCTAACAAGAGAAGCACTGCTAAAAACACACACCATCGATCAATCAATCAGTCAGCCAGCGAGCGAGAGACACTGCACCAACTTACAGTTAATAGTAATAAACCTTGCATTTGTTACAGCGCCTGATCATGCTGTAGAGACGTCTCAAAGCACTTCACAGGATACACTGTAAAGTGTACGAAATGCGGCAGCCAACTGAGCCCAGCGACGTCCTCACAAATAGTCGTGGCTTCAGTGACCACTTGGTTATTATATTTTTTGAAGACGGGATTACTACGCCGAGAAAGTGATCTGCCAATCGACTAACTGGGTTCCCAGTTACTGCTGGTGAAGGCATGCGTGTATGCAGTGAGGAAACTTGCCTACGGTTTTGCCTGACCCGCCCGGCCGGGAATCAAACCTAGGTCCTCTCGCTTGTGAGGCGAGCGCTCTAACCACTGAGCTACAGGACTCCAATATACTGTGGAGCGACTGTGTATTTTGTGGGCGAAACACAGCATCCAATTTGTTCAGAGACATCCCCGCACACAGCCGTGAAGCGAGCCAATTTTTTATGTCGCCCAGGACACCGGGAGAGTGAGCGAGACTCCCTGAGGTGGGGTGGGATGGGGGGGGGGTGTGGGGGGTGGCGGAGAGATCTTCAACATCCGCCCTGAACACAGCAGACGGGGAGTGAGTGAGGTT
The DNA here is from genome assembly GCF_018977255.1 of Callorhinchus milii. Classification (NCBI taxonomy): domain Eukaryota; kingdom Metazoa; phylum Chordata; class Chondrichthyes; order Chimaeriformes; family Callorhinchidae; genus Callorhinchus; species Callorhinchus milii. The sequence continues at coordinate 215,990 of NW_024704797.1, forward strand.
TAACGTCTCGTCCAAAGGACAGCGTCTCTGACAATGCAACGCTCTCTCTCTCTCTACCCCCCCCACAGCATCAGTTTAGACTATACCAGTTCTGATTCCCTGATGTGTGTGTCTGTGAGTGTGTGTGTGTGTGTGGGTGGGGGGGGGGCTCAAACCTACAACATCCTGCCTCAGAGGCGGGAGAGCAACTGAGTTGGGCTGATCAGATGCACAAACTCACTTCGACCAGCCGGATCTCCTTGGCCAAGTCTTTAATCAGCTGAGCCGTTCGAATACAGTCTGGAATCTCTTCCTCATGGTCCTTGACTACCTGAGAGACAGAGAGAGAGAGAGAAAGAGACTGACTGAGCCAGCTGACAAGTAATGGAGGCCAGAGAGAGAGAGAGAGAGAGAGACAGAGAGAGAGAGAGTGATTGAGCAACGCTAAACCGTAGTTTACCTCCTTCTTTGTCCAGGACCTGAAGGCCATGTTGAGAGCCTTGGCTCCATGCACCAGATAGGCCGCTGGGTGCCTCCCGTTCTCTCGTAGGCCTGATGGAGATGGGGGGGGAAAGCTATTAGATAATCTCCTCACTGTCTGAGGCTGGGCTGAGTTTCACAGTTACTCACGCACACAGCAGGTGACACACACACAGAGAGACACACACACCAATATAGACACACACACACACACGCACCAATACAGATAGCCCCCCCTCCCCCCATACAGACACACACACTTACCTCTGAAGGTGTCTAGTAGATGTTTGCCCACATACCAGCAAATGGTCTCGAAGTTGGGGAACTTGAAAAGATCGGCTGTGTTGAGGCGCTTCTCAATCTCGTACGCTCTGCGCGGACAGAGATAATAATAACATAACAACATAATAATCCTGGCATTTGGTACAACGCCTTATCACATCGTCGAGACGTCTCAAAGCGCTTCACAGGATACACTGGGTACAGTTACCCAGGTCCTCTGTACGGAGGGGGAATTCTCTGTACGGAGGGAGGTGGGGGGGAGGAGTCGAGCTCACAACTTACTTGAGTTGCATCTCGATGTTCAGACTGTGAAGGAAGTTGCCTCCGAACGCGATACAATCCACTGGTGTCAGGACACCATGTATCCAGCCTGTGGGGGACAAGGTGACAGTCTGTCTGTCGGTCTCTCAATACATCCTAGAATTCGGCCTATCCTGGCTCTGTGAGTGTGTAGTGTGTGTGCGCAGGGGGTATGAGGGGGGTAAGTTACCTGTGGGTATAAACAGCGTGTGACCCGCCTTCACTGAGCAGCGGTAACACTTGTCCACCTGGTCACCGAAAAACATCTCGTTCTGGTTGGACGAAGAGCTCCAGCATTCAAACAAGGCCAGGTTCGCATTGGTGGGTCTGATCAAGTAGAAAATCTTCTCGCCCTGCGAGGAGAGCGGGACGGAGAGAGAGTGAGACACACACAATCTCACACACGCACAGACAGACAGTCACAGGGAGGGAGGGGAGGGGACAGATTACCTTGAGGACGTGGTACCAGACTGACGTACCCCCGAAATCGATGTGGAAATCGGTGTAACTGTCTTTCACCCCCATCAGACAGTATTTCTGCACGCTCGGCCTCTCGAACACCGACTGCTCCGGCCACAGGTTCTCAACCCAGGACAGCTTCCTCACCAGCCTGGGCGTCTCCACCAGGTTAGACAGCCTGTAGACACACCAGGACTCCGTCACACCCAGAGTCAGCCATGCCCGCACCCAGACTCCATCCCTCCCTCACACCCAGGACAGCTACCTCACCAGCCTGGGCATCTCCACCAGGTCATATCACACCAGGACTCCATCACACCCAGAGTCAGTCACATCCTCTTAGTGGGTATCCAGTGAGGGTGGGTGTGTGTGTGGGGGGGTGGGGGGAGGAATGAGGGTAAATTCCTCTCTCGCCTTCTCTCTGAGACCAGGCTGATGACTTTTAATGATGGGTGTGTGCGTGTGGAGTGTGTGTATTTGTGTGTGTGTGTGGGGGGGGGGGGGGGGGGGGGGGGGAGCTGAGGGTGAATGTCTCTCACCTGCTCTCTGAGAACTCCAGGCTGATGACGTTTAACACCTTCTCTCTGCGGCTGCTCCTGTAGTACTTCACAAAGTCTCCCAGCTTCATCTTACAGTCAGCTTGTCTGGCCACATCAATCACATCAATGGTCCTGTCACCCCCTACAGCACACACACCACATAATACATTACTCTACCAAACCATACTGTCCCCTGTCACCAACACACACGCAATATAGTAATGGGATTGATGACACACACACACACACACACACAGCTATACATACGGAGAGACAGATACACACAAGTACAGACAGACGGGCAAACAGACACACAGATACAGACAAATAGACACAGAGAGAGCAAGACACACACACACACAGATAGACAGACAGCCAGACACAGTTGGACAGAAACTTGCCTGAGGTTTCGCCCCGTCCGGCTGGGAATCAAACCCAGGTCCTCTGGCTTGCGATGCGAGGGCTCTAACCACTACACTACAGGACATTGCGACGGCTGACACAGGGAGACAGACTGACCTACAAAATGCTCCACGTCACCGACGGTGAAGGATTGAGGGGGGATTGTCATCCCCAGCCCCTCTTTCCTGGTCACCAGGATGGGAACGCTGAAACTGTTCTCCTCCAGGTACTCCACCGTCAACTGGCTGCCAGCCGGCTTCAGGATCACCTCATCAGCACTGGGGGGGGAGAGAGAGCAGTGAGACACACACATACACTCCCCCACACAGACACACACACACATCAGCAATGGGGGGAGAGAGAGCAGTGAGACACACATAACACATACATAGATATATATATATATAGACAGACACACAAACACAGATACTCATGTAGACACATGCAAAGATACACACACAGACACCTACACACCACACACACTGACACAAACGAGCGAAAGAGTGAGTGAGTGAGTGAGTGAGTGAGTGAGTGAGTGAGTGAGTGAGTGAGTGAGTGAGTGAGTGAGTGAGTGAGTGAGTGAGTGAGTGAGTGAGTGAGTGAGTGAGTGAGTGAGTGAGTGAGTGAGTGAGTGAGTGAGTGAGTGAGTGAGTGAGTGAGTGAGTGAGTGAGTGAGTGAGTGAGTGAGTGAGTGAGTGAGGAGAGAGTGGGAGCCCCTCTGCTGTAGACCGGTGACACTGGCCAGGAGTAGAAAAGGAGACTTATTAGGAGCGAAGGAGCGAGTGAGAGAAGGAAAAGGAGCGAAGGAGGGAGCGAAGGAAGGAACAGAGGAGCGAGTGAAGGAGCACGTGTGGCTGTGGACAGGTGACACTGCCCGGCTCAGGGCTGCGACACTGACCTGGGGAAGGTCCGGCTCCTCAGTTCCCTGATGAAGGTCTGGCTCCCGGTCTGTACCGGCCTCGCTCGCTCATTGTTCTCCACCGGCTCCAGTTTGGCACAGTTTTTCCTCCTCCTCACTGAAAGGGCAATGGCACCAGTAACGGGGGCTCACAACAGCAGCTATAACAAGAACGCTAATCCTCCCGTTCGACCCGGCGCCCGATCGCGTCGCCGAGACGTCTCAAAGCGCTTCACGGGATATACGGTAAAGTGTCGCGACTGTATTTTTAATGGGTGAAACGCGGCCGCCAATTGCGCAATGATAATAAAAAAAAAATTGTTTGAAGGGATTATTAACCCCGGAAAGCGATCCACCAATCGACTAACAAGCGGGTTCCTACAGACTGCTGGGAAGCACAGCCGCGTGTGTGTGTGTGTGTGTGTGTAGTCAGGAAACTTCCCTAAGGTTTCGCCCTGTCCTGACCCACTCGGGAATTGAACCCAAGTCCTCTCACTTGCGAGCCTCGTGCTCCAACCACTGAGCTACGGGACTCGGTTTACGCTTCCAAACTGTCAGGGTTTGAGATGTCCTCCTGACGTGAATGCCCCCTTCCCACACAAAAAGGATTATTTTATGTACTTACTGACAGAGGGACCCTGTGTTTTCTCACAGTTCGGGCAGTGATAGAGATCGATATCAGCAGCTTTCTCCTCTTCCACCCCCACACAACTGCAAACACAACACAGGATTACCAACACACCAGAGAGGAGGACCCAACGACAGAGACTGAGAGACAGGAGCTGAAGGGAGGGACCGAGTGACCGCCAGTGAGATGGAGAGACTGAGACGACAGAGACAGAGAGATAAGGAGATAATGAGGAGACAGAGAGCGAGAGACATGGACAGAGACAGTGATGAGGAGGAAGGAGATGGAGAAACAGTGACAGGCAGTGAGGAGCAGATGGGGAGACAGTGAGCGAGAGGAGAGACATGGAGAAATTGCGGAAAAGACTGGGAGACAGACAGGCAGACAGTGAGGAGGAGAGAGAGGGGAGTTGATGGGGGGGAGAGGCTGTGAGACAGACAGAGAGGAGGAGAGACTGAGACACAAGAAGTTGCCGGCAAAAGAGGACTAAGGTCCATCTAGTTCGCCTTCCGCCATCCTCGCAGTCACTTTAACGTGTCCCAAACTATACACCGTATCCCCAGGTATTATTTCCTCACGGAAATCCATCTCATTTGTTCCTGAGACAAACGACATGGGGAGACAGAGACGATGAGGTGGGGAGAGACAGACAGACAGTCAGACAGTGAGGAGGAGGAGGAGGAGGAGGAGGGACACATGGGGAGACGGCGGAGAGTGAGAGAGACAGAAATAAGGAGATGGAGAGAGCGCGGAGAGATGACGAGGAGGGACAGTGGTGATGTCGAGACGACAAGGAGAGACAAGAGACACACAGACAGACAGTGCGATGGGAGAGAGTGAGAGATAGTGACGGAGGAGAAAGGAGAGAGACCTGGAGTTGGGGAAACGTGGAGGGAATGAGGAGGCAATGAGGGAGTGCGGAGGAGAGGCAGAGAGCGTGTGAGAGAGAGAGACAGAGACAGAGAAAAGAGAGTAAGAGTGTGAGAGTGAGAGACAGTGACAGAGAAATGAAGATGAGTGAGACAGAGAGAGAGAGAGAGAGAGAGAGAGGGAGTGTGTGAGAGAGAGAGAGACAGAGAGACAGAGAGAGAGTGACAGAGAGAAAGTGTCAGAGAGAGAGAGTGAAAAGGAGATGGAGAGAGTGAGACAGAGAGAGAAGGAGATGGAGATGAAGAGAGTGAGACAGAGAGAGAGAGAGGGAGTGAGAGAGAGAGAGAGTGATAGAGAGAAAGTGTCAGAGAGAGAGAGAGTGATAAGGAGATGAAGAGAGTGACACAGAGAGAGAGAGTGATAGAGAGAAAGTGTCAGAGAGAGAGAGTGAGAAGGAGATGGAGAGAGTGAGACAGAGAGGAGATGAAGAGAGAGAGGAGAGAGGAGAGAGTGAGAGAGACGGAGAGAGAGTGATAAGAGAGAGAGAGTGCGACAGAGAGAGAGAGAGAGAAGATGGAGCCGGTGTTGAGTTGCCCGACTCCCCCTCTCCCTCTCTCTCCCTCACACTCTCCCTCTCCCCCCCCCACAGACCCCCCCACCCCTCCCCCCCTCCCCCCCCGGGGGCGGACCTGCCGTGAAACCAGTCCTGACAGCCATCGCACTCGATCATGAAGCGCGTCACGTCGTAGGGAAGGCGACAGAGACAGTACACGGGCGCGGCCGCCATCTTCCCTCCCGCTCTGCCCACCGCGCGGCCGCCGCTCGGCTCCCGGCGGCACTTTCCGGCCGCCCCGGAAACAAAATAAGCCCTGCGCCCCCGCGCCCCCCCGGGCCGAACTCCCCGCCTCCCCGGGACCGGCAGCGCCATCCCCGTCCGACGGCGGCGCGGCGGTGCTGTTTAGCGCCGGGGGACGCCCCGCGCTTCCGATTCCCGTCCGCACTTTCGAGCCGAGCGCGTCACCACCGCTTCCCCCCTTCTCTCTCCTCACCACCACCGCGCACGCGCGGGCCGTCCCCCCGCCCACAGCACGGCTACGGCTCGGCTCCCAGCCGCACTTTCCACTCGCTCTCCGTCGCCCTCCCGAATAAAATACCCCTCCGCCCCGCCCTCCCGGGGGGCGAACTCCTCGGCTTTCCGGATTCGTACCGAACTCCGCCGCTTAACGGCCGCGGAATTATATTTTTACCGTCGGCCGAACGCCCCGAACCTCCGATTCCGATCAGCGCTTTCCAGCCGCCGCCGCCCAGCGGGCGCTTGATTCCACGCAGCACTTTCCGTCCGCTCTCGCCCCCCCCCCCCCCTCCGCCCTCATCCATCGCCTGGAAAATAAACGGCCGCCGCTCGGGGCGAACCGCCGCCCAACCCGACGTCGGCCCAACCGCCGCCCTTCAACCGGGACACCGACATATTTTTGTATCGCGCGAAACGCCTCAGTCTGTGATTCCGGGCCGCAGGTTCCCGCCGCCTCACTGACTGACTGACCGACCGCTTCACGGCCGCACTTTCCGCTCCGTCCGTCGCCCCCTCGTGGCGACCTGTGGCGCAGCGGTGAGAGCGAGAGACCCGCGGGTTCGATCCCCGACAGCTCAGAGCCGAACCGGGGGCGGGTTTCCTCACTCCACACACACACACACACACACAGAGCCCTAATAATAATAATAATAATAATAATAATAAATTGGTCATTTTCAACCCCACCACTGTCTGTGGGGCATTGCTGTGCGCAATCGGCCGCCGCGTTCGCCCACAAATATACAGTCACTACACTTTACAGTGTGTCCTGTGAAGCGCTTTGGGACGTCGAGAAGACGTGAAAAGCGCTATATCAAATGCAAAGGATTATTATTATTGTTATGATAATACCCCCCCACCCCCCCCCCCCCCCTCTGCCCGGGGGGACACCCCCCCTCCGCCATCACAGTCATCATCGCTCTCTGACGACCGTAAAGTCATGTTTTTGTAACTCAGGAGAAGACGGTGACGTTTGATTCCCACCGGCGGTCTCCGACCGCCCTCCTCCGCAGAGCGCCGCCCTTCCCACGCGCTCTCCGTCACCCTCAATAAAACGCTGCGCCCGCAGGTCCAGGGGAAGCTCCGGCCGGCGCGCGGCGCACGTTCATATCATTACGTCTTACGCGTTAAACAGCGACGACGACACTCCCTTTGCATTGGACGCAGCGTCTGATCGCGTCTTCGCGACGTCTCGAAGCGCTCCACAGAATAGGGCCGCAAAGGGAAATGACCGCGTGTTTGTGGGCGAAACGCGGCGGCCGGTTGCGCGCAGCGGCGTCGGTCCCGCAGACAGTCACACAAACAATGTTTTATTATCTCCCTCCCCTCACCCTGACCATTCCCCCCCTCCTCACTCCCTCCCTCCCCTCACCCTGACCATCTTCCCCCCTCCTCACTCCCTCCCTCCCCTCACCCTGACCATCTCCCCCCCTCCTCGCTCCCTCCCCTCACCCTGACCATTCCCCCCCCCCCAATGCTCGGGTCCCGACCCAACCGTCCAGCGCCTCGGGACGTCCTCCCGACGTGAAAGGCGCTCTACAAATGCAAAGTTGCTGTTGTTGTTGTTGTTATGACTCAGTCCACTCTGCGTGAGAGACGCCAAATCAACGCGACTTGGCGTTCGGGCGATGCCCAATTCTTTGGACTCGTTGACCCACAAGGGGGGACCTCGTGGTCAATGACTGTGGAGCAGGTCATCGGCCTGAAGCCAAGTCACTGTTACATGGAGCGCCACCGCCCCCCTGTGGCCTCCTGTGGTAATGCGAGCGGTGAAGGTGAAGACGCGAAACTGTACATTCGCAGTCAACGTCGCCCTCCTGTGGTGGAGATTGGCACTGCGTCAATCTGAACACACGGTCATAATAATAATAATAATAATAATAATAATCCGTGTGTGTGACACAGCGCCTTATCGCGTCTTAAAGCGCCGCACGACATACACTGGAAAGTGCGGTGACTGTTTTGTGGGCGAAACACGGCAGTCGTTTAATAATAATAATAATAATGATAATCCTGGCGTTTGACCCGGCGCCCGATCACGTCGTCGAGGCGTCTCAAAGCGCTTCACGGGATACACTGTCAAGGAGAGAGAGAGAGAGAGAGAAGATCCCCTCTCTTGTCAAATAGCGCCATTCACGTGCACCTGAACAGGCAAAGCTTTCTCTCTCTTTTCATGTCCTGCAAAGCATTTTGAGACGTCTCGACGACATGATAACAGGGCGATGGCGGTGTCAAACACGAGGATAATTATTATTATGGTCTATATGGACAAAGTACCCATTCCCACCACTGTTTCCTGCTGTTGTGCGGGATCACGTTTGACCTGATCGCATTACCACAGTGTGGCCACAGGAGGGCAGTGACGCTCCATGTTTCCTGTGAAGGGCTTTGACACCGTCTCAACAACGCGATCAATACAGATAGAGACACAGTAACGCTCCTCTACACTGTGTGTCCACACTCCCAGGTCAGGGTTAGAGACACAGTAAAGCTCTACACTGTGTGTCCACACTCCCAGGTCAGGGTTAGAGACACAGTAAAGTTGTTGGAGAACAGAAAAGACAACTTTGCAATTTGCCACATAATTTATTTTGGTCAAAAAAAATTATAAATCATTTGACTCTGTTTTTTTTAAACTTTTTTTTGATGCCATCCCTATGTGTATATATATATGTGTGTATATATATATTTACTAAACATATGTACAAACATACTCCACAGATAACATTTTGCTCTCGTGTGTGTCCGCCTCTCTTGTGGATCGCGGCAGCCAATTGTGTGGGTGACCACAATTTTTTTTATTTCTATGTATTTTTTTGGAGGGATCATTACTCTTGGAAAAGCGATCCGGCAGTGGTCTAACAAGCGGGTTCCTACTGACTGCTGGTAAACAGAGGCGCGTAGGTGTGCGTGTGTGCGTGTGTGTGTGGAGGAAGGAAACTTACCTAAGGTCTCACCCCACCCGCCCGCCCGGGAATCGAACCCAGGTCCTCTGGCTTGCGAGGTGAGCGAGAGCTCTAACCACTGCACTACAGGACCCCAGGATGATCTCTAGCTCTAGCTCCAGGTGAACATGAGGTGTCTGTCTTCTTGCGCGAAGACAAAGTGATGTCTTATCTCCGGGTAAAGATAAGATGGTCTACGTTGCCTTCAGAATCTCGGTTGGAAGTTCCTCTGGTGTCAGGCCGGGGAGACGGAGGAATTGGAGACGGACGAGACATCCGTCTTTGATGTGGAGGACAACTCTGAGCCATCGTCCACTTTCTTTCCAAACAACTGGAGGATACAGTTACGGAACTGGGGACGGAGACAGGAAAATAATCCACCGTCAAACCATCACGATAATGAATAATATTCCTGGATTCAATGACAGTTTTTTCAAGGTGACGTGTTTCCATGTGTATGTGTGTGTGTGTGTGAGAGTGTGTGGGTGTGTATGTGTGTGTGTGTGTGTGTGTGTGTGGGTGTGTGTGTGTGTGTGTGTGTGTGAGTGTGTGTGTGGGTGTGTATGTGGGTGTGTGTGTGTATGGATCACACACCTGATGAATTCTCACCTGTCGGTTCATGAAAACATAGATGATGGGGTTGTAAATGGTGGAACTCTTAGCGAAGTAGCTGGGGATGGAGGCCACGAGGGGGTGGAAGGCGTAGCCTGGGTTCAGAGCCGAAAACATAGCGAAACAGGCGTAAGGTCCCCAACACAGACAGAAAGCAGCCACCATCACTACCACCATCCTGGACACCTCCTTCTCAGCCTTCTGTGTGGATTCTGACTCCTTCTGCTGTAAAGCAACCTGCACAGGACACAGGGGGAGAGAGAGAGAGAGGGAGAGAGGGAGGGGGAGTGTGAGCAAAATGGAGAGTCTTATAGCTCAGGGGTTAGACCCCTCACCTCGCACCCCACAGCCCCTGTAGCTCAGGGGTTAGACCCCTCGCCTCGCAGGCCAGAGGACCCGGGTTCGATTGGTGAGGGGTGGTTGGGGGAGGGTTGCGGAGGTGGGTTATGGGGGGGGAGATGTAGCTGGAGATTCTCACCGCTCTAATTGCCCACCAGACTTGGAAGTAGCAGAGGATGATGATGAGGAGGGGCAGAACAGCACAGCTCAGAGTCAGAGCCACCATATACGACTGGACACCGGGGTCTTCATTACCACTGAACACGTCAGGACCACACGAGGTCTTCAGCCCATGAGGCCAATACCTGCCACAGGAGAGACCGAACGAGACAGAGAGAGATAGAGAGAGAGGGGTGTGGAGCTCAGCTTCAGCTAATTACTGTTCATTCCCTCTCTATCTCTTCCCTCCCTCCCTCGCTCGCTCTCCCCTCTCTCTTGGCTCCCTCCCTCTTTCCTACCCTCCTTTTCCCTCTCTCCCTCCTCTCTCCCTCCCTCCCTCCTCTTTCTTCCTCCCTTCCTCCTCTCTTCCTCCCTCCCTCCTCTCTCTCCCTCCCTCCTCTCTCCCTCCCTTCCTCCTCTCTCTCTCCCTCCCTCCCTCCCTCCTCTCTCTCCCTCCCTCCCTCCCTCCTCTCTCTCCCTCGCTCTCCCCTCAATTATTCTTCACTCAATTTAATTCTCAAATCTTCCCAAACGAGATTAACGCTGTGTGAATTAGGGCTAATGATCTGATGATGGGATCAATCAACGGATTAAATAAGGATGTTTGGAGTCCTGTAGTGTAGAGAGACACAGACAGACACAGACAGACAGACAGACAGACAGACAGACAGACAGACAGACAGACAGACAGACAGACAGACAGACAGACAGACAGACAGACAGACAGACAGACAGACAGACAGACAGACAGACAGACAGACAGACAGACAGACAGACAGACAGACAGACAGACAGACGGAGGTGCCCTGACCTGCTCCAGCCGAAGATGGGAGGCAAACACCAGCCCGCGGACCAGACCCAGGAGAAGACAATCCCGGCCACAGCCATTTTACTGTCAAACTTCATGTTCCCGAAGGGTTTACACACCACAACCCAACGCTCCCAGGCGATGATCGTCAGCGACCAGAGGGCGGTGATCCCTACAGCGACAATCAATACAGTAACGATCAATACCACAATCAATACCACAATCAATACAGTAACAATCAATACGGGGGGTGAGTGAGTGTGAGGAGGTGAGTGTGTGGGGGTGAGTGAGTGTGAGGAGGTGAGTGTGTGGGGGTGAGTGAGTGTGAGGAGGTGAGTGTGTGGGGGTGAGTGAGGGGGTGAGTGTGTGGGTGAGTGTGGGGGTGAGTGAGTGTGGGGGTGAGTGAGTGTGTGGGGGTGAGTGTGGGGGTGAGTGTGGGGGTGAGTGAGTGTGTGGGCGAGGGGAGGGGGGTGGGGGAGGGGGCGAGTGACAGCCTCACGGAGCTCACCGCAGAGCGACACGACGAAGCCCTCGAAGACGCACAGAGGGTGGCCCAGGATGAAGTAGCCAAAGAACTGGTTTGCGACGCTGACGGTGCTGGCGAGGACGGTCTCCCCCAGGTCGGCCAGGGCCATGTTGACCAGGATCCAGTTCAGGGGGTGGCGGAGCTTCTTGAACCTCACGGTGGCCACTAAGACCAGTCCGTTAGTGAAGACAGAAGCCACCACCACGCCCACCATCCACACGCTGGTCAGGTTGTACGCCCAGCGAGGGGCGATGTGGTAGTTCGGGCCTTCGAAGGGACCTGAGCGAGAGAGAGAGAGAGAGACGCAGGTCCGCGGCATGTTAGCGACGTGTTAATCGCCGGTCAATGACGTGTTAAAGACACGTTTCACCCACGAAACACGCAGTCACCTCCACTTGGCAGTGGACTGCGAGTGCCTGCGGCTCAGTGGTTAGAGCTCGCGCTCGCCTCGCAAGCCGGAGGACCCGGGGTCTATTCCCGGACGGGGCGAAACGTTGGCTAAGTTTCCTTACTCCACACACACGCACACACGCACACGCACACACACGCGCACACGCCTGTGTTTACCGGCAGTCGGTAGGAACCCGGTTGTCAGTCGATTGGGGGATCGCTTTCCGGGGGTAATAAAAATAATCATAACTCGGTGGCTTCAACCCCCGGCTGTTTGTGGGGACGTTGCCGGGCGCGATCGGCTGCCGCGTTCGGCCCCAAAGCACACAGTCACTACACTTTACTGTGTATCCTGTCAAGCGCTTTGAGACGTCTCGACGACGCGATCGGGCGCCGGGTCACACGGGAGGATTATTATTATTGCTATTATTATTATTATGTTAAGGACTGGCGAATGATACAGGAACAGGAGGAGGAGGAGGCCATTCAGCCCCTTGAGCCTGTTGCACCATGCTATTAGATCACGGCGGATCTGTCCCTAAACTCCCAACACCCGTCCTCCGGCTCGCGAGGGGAGTGCGAGCTCTGACCACTGAGCCACAGGGACTCGCCTCACAGACAGACGGACAGGCGGATGGACAGACAGACAGTCTTACCTCGCGTCTGGTTGGAGTTGGTGTACACAAATATTCCGCTATGTGTCGGTTCATCATATTTAAAGCCTCTCCTGGCCGCGGGAGCCACGAGCTCCCAAGATTGAGTCATGTCTCTCTCTCTTTCTCTCTCTCTCTCTTTCCTTTCCTGCGGAGGGAGAGAGGGAGGGAGGGAGAGAGGGAGGGAAGGTGAGAGGGAAAAGGAAGGGAAGCAGAAAGCGGGGCGTGCAAGCAGAGAAAACCCGACCCGACCCAACCTGTCCCAACCCGACTGGCCAAAGGCAATGTGTTCCTCAGCTTTTATAGCGGGGAGGGAGGGGAGGGGAGGGAGGGAAAGCGGGAGGGAGGGAGGGAGGGAGGGAGGGTGGGGAGGGAGGGGAGGGAGGGATAACTTGACTAAATGACGTATTTCACATCAACGTTATCCCGGGTTAATTGCGCCCCTTTGACCCTATTAGTTTCCGGGTCCGATGATCGTTCCAAACATAGCGTCGGCTCCGCAGCTGAACTGGTCGGGATCCCCGGCGCCTCCCGACCTCTCCGCCCGGCTGATTCCCGTTCCCGGGAGGGAGTTCGCGCGCACGTCCCACTCGGAATCGGGCTTAACGGGGTGTCAGCCCGTGGCTCGGTCCCTCACGTCCCCCCCACCCGCCCTCCTCCCTCTCTCTCTCTCTCTCTCTTTCTCGCTCCCGTCTCCGAGTTACGAGGTTGGGGGTTTGAGCCGCACACACACACACACACACACACACAAATTGGGGGCTCGTACGGTCTAAACTGAGGCTTCAGCGCTGCACTGGGGGGAGAGAGAGAGAGAGAGAGAGAGTGTGAGGGGAGAGAGAGAGAGAGAGAAACCTTAAACCTCACTCACTCACTCTCTCTCCCTCTCTCCCCCCCTGTCTGAGCCCCGTTAAAAGATCTCCCTGACGTTTGACCCAGGGCCTCTCACGTCGGGAGGACGCCTCAAAGCGCTTTCACCCGATTCACGATCGAGTGTAGTGACTGTACACGGGGTGGCCAAACTCTCCTCTTTGTCTTTCTCTCTCTCTCTCTCTCTCTCGAACCCACAACCTTCTCACTCAAGAGGCGAGAGGGAGAGATGGGGAGAGAGCGACTGAGCCCGTCTGACACACACGCCCACGCGCATACACACGTCCGCGCACACGCACGCACACGCGCACGCGCACACACACCTGATAGAAGGTCAGCTAATCCAGCAAATGTCCGGCTATTTGGCTTCCCGTCCGATCAGGGCTTTGGATAATCCACGTGCGGAGACCGTCTGTCGATCAAATCAATTACTGTGTCAGTGTTAAACGATCAGCATCACCTGTCAGACCAGCTCAGCCTCTCTCTCTCTCCCTCTCCCTCTCCCTCTCCCTCGCCTCCGAGGCAGAGGGGTGTGGGTTCAACCGCCCCCCAACCACACGCACACACGCGCACACACGTCAGAACATAGTCTAAGCTGATGCTTCAGGGCAGCGCTGGGGAGAGAGAGGGACGTATTGTCAGAGACGTTAAACCTCACTCACTCCCCGTCTGTGCCCTGTTCAGGGCGGACGTTAAAGATCTCCCCCCACAGCGCTGTCGGGTGGGGAGGGGGGGTTGGGGGGTGGGGGGGAGAGAGAGAGAGCGTCCCATTCCGACAGTCTATCTCTGGGGTTTCCGGGTGTGGGGGGGATGTGGGGAGTTCTCAGTCGGGGTTCGGAGACTCTTAAGCCACAGTGACGGGTTTCCGTGTGTGTGTGTGTCAGACACCCGGCCGGTCACACGTACAGACACACACACACACACACACACGTACAGACACACACACACACACACACGTACAGACACACACACACACACGTACAGACACACACGTACAGACACACACACACACGTACAGACACACACACACACACGTACAGACACACACACACACGCGCGCCTGTGGGGATCGCTCTCCGGGGGTAATAATCCCTTCAAAATAAATAACATTGCTTCAACCCCACGGCTGTTTGTGGGGACGGCGCCGGGCGCGGTCGGCTGCCGCGTTGCGCCCCACAACAACGCACCGCCGCAACGCTCGGCACTGCCGCCCGCGAAGCACTTCGGGACGTCTCGAACACGTGAGCCCGGGGGCTGACGCGCAGCGCCCGACGCTCGGAGCTCCGGAAGTTTGTCAAAACTCTCCCCCCCCGGTGTGACGAGAGATTCCGGGTCCACTTCAGGGGAGACAGATCAGCCGGGAGTGAGTCAGGCATTTAATCCACTTAAATTAGAGGGCTCTCACTCTCTCTCCCTCTCTCCCCTCTCTCGCTCTCTCTCGCTCTCTCTCTCCCACCCTCTCCCTCAGAACACAGACTTGCGTTCACGTGTAGTGACTGTTTTTGGCAGGCAAGGACCCTTGAGCAATTTTAACTGGGGAGGAGAGCGAGAAGTTTGCTCGCACGATTGACACAGGCAATGACATTACGCCGACCGGCTCCTAAACCTCTCGATACAACAACAACAACAACAACAATAATAATAATAATAATAACCCCCGGCGTGTGACCCGGGGCCCGGTCACGTCGTCGAGACAAGTCTCACAAGCGCTTCCCGGGACACGCCGTGAAGTGTAGTGACTGCGTGCTTTGTGTGGGCCGAACACGGCAGCCAAACGCGCCCGGCGACGTCCCCCACAAACGGTGGCGGAGGGGCACTGTATGACCCCGAGCTGTGGTTGTGGTGCGTGTGCGGAAACGTGTGTTGTGTGTGAGTGTGTGTGACAGGTGTTGGGGGTGGGGGGGGTGGGGGGGGGCGGAAAGGGGAGTGCGACCACGTTCTGGTCACTGTGGGGGGGGGGGGGGGGGAGGCAGATGGAAACCGGAATAAAAACAGGTTTAAAGAGGCAAAGATTTCAACACATACGTTGCACAAACTTTTATTTTATGTCAAAATAACACAAACTACAGACATAATAATATCACTGTCCCCTCTGTCTCTAACACTGGGATCAGCCTCACTGTCTCCTCTGTCTCTAACACTGGGATCAGTCTCACTGTCCCCTCTGTCTCTAACACTGGGATCAGTTTCACTGTCTCCTCTGTCTCTAACACTGGGATCAGTCTCACTGTCCCCTCTGTCTCTAACACTGGGACCAGTCTCACTGTCCCCTCTGTCTCTTACACCGGGACCAGTCTCACTGTCCCCTCTGTCTCTAACACCGGGACCAGTCTCACTGTCCCCTCTGTCTAACACTGGGATCAGTCTCACTGTCCCCTCTGTCTCTAACACCGGGACCAGTCTCACTGTCCCCTCTGTCTCTAACACTGGGATCAGTCTCACTGTCCCCTCTGTCTCTAACACTGGGATCAGTTTCACTGTCTCCTCTGTCTCTAACACTGGGATCAGTCTCACTGTCCCCTCTGTTTCTAACACTGGGACCAGTCTCACTGTCCCCTCTGTCTCTAACACTGGGACCAGTCTCACTGTCCCCTCTGTTTCTAACACTGGGACCAGTCTCACTGTCCCCTCTGTCTCTAACACCGGGACCAGTCTCACTGTCCCCTCTGTCTCTAACACTGGGACCAGTCTCACTGTCCCCTCTGTCTCTAACACTGGGACCAGTCTCACTGTCCCCTCTGTCTCTAACACTGGGATCAGTCTCACTGTCCCCTCTGTCTCTAACACTGGGATCAGTCTCACTGTCCCCTCTGTCTCTAACACTGGGACCAGTCTCACTGTCCCCTCTGTCTCTAACACTGGGACCAGTCTCACTGTCCCCTCTGTCTCTAACACTGGGATCAGTCTCACTGTCCCCTCTGTCTCTAACACTGGGATCAGTCTCACTGTCCCCTCTGTCTCTAACACCGGGACCAGTCTGGCTGGATAAGACTGGCACGATCAACACAGACAATAACAGCACATCTGCCTTCTGTTAAAACTTTCCACGTCTGAAGCTCTGGATATCAGACCATCCATTTCACGATTGGGGTCATTCTCCCCACAGCGCCAGGGGGTGGGGGTGGGGGTTGGGTGGGGGAGGGGGGGGTAGTGGGGGCTAAAAAAAAAGTGATGGATTCACCCACCAAAAAAGCCAATTGCCTGAACCCCCAACTCCAGGGGTTGAGCTGAATTGGGGTTCCGGAGGAAACAATATTCACAACGAGGAAAATGAGACGAGAGTAGAGAAGGATAAGGGTGACGTGCCCCATCCCTGCCCCCCCCCGCCCCCACCCTCCGCCCCCACCCTCCGCCCCCACCCTCCGCCCCCACCCCACCGGAAATAAAAATCAAGACGGCGGTTTCAGGACCCGCCTTTCAGTCGCTTTGTACAACAACAACAACTACATTTCACGTCCGGAGAACGTCCCAAACGACATGGGACCCTAAACGACGACGACAACAATGTACGAGAAGCATAATAAGTCGGCTTCCCGGCCAGGGTTTTCGTGGGACGCCATGCGTGCTCTCTTTACCACCGGTCCTCGCCGGATCGGCCATTTTTGTTTGCTCCTCCAAGGGAGAGAGTTTTCTTTTCGAAACAGTCGGGTTATATTCGCTTGAATGTCTGAGTTGTTTTAACCTCTGGGTGTGTGTGCGCGTGTGTGTGCGTGTGTTTGTGCGGGGGGTGTGGGGGGGGTGTGGGGGGGGGAACAACAGCATTTTATATTTGCATTTTATTGACGTCTCTGGTTCCAAACTCCCTCCCCTTTCCCTCCCTCCCTCTCCCTTATTTCCCCACACTTCCTTTCTCCCGCTCCCCCTTTCGCCCCCTCCCCCACCTTCCCGCACCCATTCTCCCACCCCCCCCCTCCCCCGCGCGCAATCCCGTCGAATTAAAAATCATCGAAAGAATAATTAATTTGAAGTGACCCCCGGATTTATCTCACACAAACCTTTTTTTTTTTTTTGGGTAACCAATTGTGAAATATACTTTTTTTTGGAAATGAATTTGGAAAGAGAGAGATTGCTGCGTGGGAGGAGGGGGTGGGAGTGTGGGGGGGGGTTAGGGGGAGAGGGCGGGGGCGAAGGGCAGGGAGAAAGGGATGACACCTGATCGGAATGTGAGTGAGTGAGGGAAGGAGAGGGAGAGAGGGAGAGAGAGGGAGAGAGAGGTCGTCCATAAATTTCCCCCCAAAATAACTTGGAAATGGGACGGATCTCGGTTTCAAAATTGCCGCCCTGGTGTCGCGTGACGGGACGAGTGTCATTTGATTGGCTCCATATATCCTACCTGACCTTTGGCCCGAGTCAAAATTCGTTGCGTGACCGAGTTTTCAAAATGGCCGCCCGTTGTGCCGCGTGACCTCCTGTCGCCAACTCCGTGGGCTCTGATCTACATTGTCTGACGCCTACAATCCACACAGTTCATCAACCTAAGGCCTGAAGAGCCGCCTGACCCTCTCTAGTCTATACCACGCACCCAATGTCTAATCTATAGGGTATCGGGTGGGTGTCTGGAATCTATATGATCGGTCGGGTGTCTCTGTTCAATGTATGTCTGGGGTCTAAACTGTAGAATCAATGTATAGAATTGATCCGATTCCATGGGATCTAATCTATATGATCAGACTGTATGTCTATATGATCAACATGATGTTGCATCTATAGGATATGCCCAATGTCTCGAATCTATACGATCAACCTGGTGTTTCCAGTTGATACACACCCGGTGTCTTATCTACAGGATCCGGCTAATCCATAGGATACATCTGATGTATAGGACATGTGATGCATATAATCTAACAGTGTATTGTATGTGTAATCCATACGGTGTTCCATGGGTGTGATCTATAGGGTGTGTGATCTATGGGGTGTGTGATCTATGGGGTGTGGGGTCTATGGGTGTGGGATCTATGGGGTGTGGGATCAATAGGGTGTGTGATCTATGGGGTGTGGGATATATAGGGTGTGGGATCTATAGGGTGCGGGATCTATGAGGTGTGGGATCTATGAGGTGTGGGATCTATAGGGTGTGGGATCTATGGGGTCTGGGATCTATGGGGATAAAAATGAAAACACTTTTAGATCCATATTCATGTGTGTGTGTTGGGGCGGGGAGTGAATATGGGGGGGGGGAGTGATTGGGTGGGGGGGGGGAGTGAATATGGGGGGGAGTGATTGGGGGGGGGGGCAGGGAGTGAATATGGGGCGGGGAGTGAATGGGGGGGGGGGGGCGGGGAATTAAATTTAGCTACAAGTCTAAGCTTCCATTCCGAGCTTGAACGGTCCGAGGGCTACGAACGAGAGGAATTCCGAGGTCCTTTTCCCGTCCATCGTGGGTTTTTCCGCTCTTCCGCTCCTCTTTTCAGCAGCGGAGACGAGATCTGAGCGAGAGAGAGAGAGAGAGAGAGAGAGAGAGAGAGAGAGAGAGAGTTATACGGGGGAGAGACCGTCGGCGAAGGCTTTCATTGTGAAGCGTAGTGACTGCGCATTTTGTAAGACAACGCAACGGCCAATTTTCGCCCGGCGACGGCCCCTCAAACGGCCGTGAAGCGGGTCAGCGGCTTTATCTGTCGGCCAGGACACCGGGAGAGAGAGAGAGAGAGAGAGAGAGAGAGGGGAACTCCCTCTCTCTTTTCCCCCCTGATCTTTAATGTCCGCACTGATCAAGGCACAGACGGGGAGCGAGTGAGGTTTAACATCTCGCACTGCGCTCACGTCTCGCGCTCTCTCGCGCTCACACGCACACACACCCTCACACGCACACACGCCCTCACATACACACACACCCCCTCACACACACCCCCTCCACACACACACCCCCTCACACACACACACACCGACTCACAAACACTCACACAGACTCACATACACACTCACATACACAGACTTACATACACACACACACACACCACTCACACACACACACAAGCAAACACACGCACGCTCACTCACTCACACGCACTCGCGCACACGCCTACACACATACGCGCACTCGTACCTCAGAGCGTTTGATAAGAATTCCTTACCTCAGTCTCTCAGGCGGTTGACGTGGGTCAGAACTGGTCGAGATTCTCACTGAATGAGCCGAAATGATCGGTTCCTCCTTCGATCCCAAACAGCCAAGATACCTTCCAACAAACAAATTAAACTTTAATTCAATTCCTCCCCCTCTCCCTCTCCCTCTCTCTGTCTCTCTCTCCCTCTGAATGTTTCGCCTGACCCGCCCGGCCGGGAATCGAACCCAGGTCCTCTCGCTTGCGAGGCGAGTGCTCTAACCACTGCACCGCAGGACACCGCAGGGTCCGCTTCCTGGCGCCTGTCCTGAAATCACCCCTTCGTGGCTTGAGACCCACATCTTCTTCTTCTTATTTGACCCGGCGCCTTATCACCACTTCGAGACGTCTCAAAGCGCTTCACAGAATACACTGTGAAGTGAATGAAGTGGGGATGTCCGTGAGCGAAAGTTTTCCTGCTGTCTTGTTACATCCCAAAGCAACGAGCTGGGTTTACTTTCACAATCCCTTTGAAAATTAAAGTTGTAGATGAAACACCCGTCCTGTGATTCGTCACCGTGACCGGCCGGGTGTCTGACACACACACACGGAAACCCGTCACCGTATGAAGCGCTTTGAGACGTCTCAACAACATGATAAGGTGCTGCGCCAAGTGCAAGGATTATTATTATGTATTATTGTCACGTCGTCGAGACGTCTCAAAGTGCTTCACAAAGTGCTTTAGGCAAGTTTCCTTACTCCACACACACGCGCACACATGCACACATGTACACAGACACGCACACGCACACACGCACGCACGCACGCACGCGCCTGTGTCCCCGGCAGTCAGTAGGAATCGCTTGTCAGTCGATTGGGGATCACTTTCCGGGGGTAATAATCCCTTCAAAACAATAATAATAATAATAATAATTTGGTCACTTCAACCCCCGGCTGTTTGTGGGGACGTCGCCGGGCGCCATCGGCCGCCGCGTTTGGCCCCCGAAGCACACAGTCACTCCACTCCACAGTGTGTCCCGTGAAGCGCTCTGAGACGTCTCGACGACGTGATCGGGCGCCGGGTTGACCCAGGGATTGTTATTATTATTATTATTATTATCCCTTGTTCGAGGTACGTACCTGCAGGAAATCCCTGCCCATCTCGGTGGGCGACTTGCTTCGGGGTCCAAACCCAGACCCCACTTTGCTCGCTCACTCCCTTTCTCCACACACTCTCTCTCTCTCTCTCTCTCTCACACACACACACGAACCTCAGACAAACCCCCACAATCGCTACCCCTTCTGACCCGATTTATACTTTTTGCCATTATTTATACGGGGGATTATTTGAGCAAAAAAAAACCTGGTAATAGCTTTAACCTGTCGCTGACCCTTTAAGATGATGTGATCGGGTGATCTCGCAATCGGTGTTCCAGGCTTTAAGTGTGGTCTCGTCGGCTCATTAACGCTCGAGAGTAATTTTTATAATCCCTCCGAAATAATAGCAACGGTAATAATAATGTGTTCGCTCAACCCGCGGCCGTTGTGTGGGGACGTGGCTGGGCGCGTTTCGCCCGCGAAGCACGCCGTCGCTGTGTGTTTGGGACGTCTCGAGGGCGCGACTGGGCGCCGGTGTCAAACACGAGGCTTAATCGTTATTTGTCTGAAACGTTTCTCGTTCTTCCACTGAACAGCCCGCGGGTCGTGGCTCGCCCCTTTGCTTAGCCCCGATCTCCAAGACTTTGGGGGACGGTTCGGGGGACGGTTCGGTGGGAGAGAGGGGGTTGGGGGTGGGGGGGGGGGATGTAACGAGGCAAGATCAGACTCTCTAAATCTGCAGGCAAAACCCAACCAGTAACGAAGTGGGACCGTGATCTAATTGAGTCGGGGCCGGAGTGCCCAGTATTCGGGGGAACGACGTCAGGAATAGAGGCTGGAGTCCAAGCCCCAGCCCCCGCATCCCCCCCCCACCCCCTCACCCCCTGACACCTAAAGCCCTCACTCGAAACGTTAAATAATTATGACAGAAGGTCAGCGAACGACAGTCGTCAAACACGAAGGTTACAGGGACCGGCAGCTTTGCCCAGATGAAGGTCTTATGTAAATCGCAGCACAATCTGTCCAGGACCCACCCGGCAACGCTAACCATTGTAAGGAGTTCACTCCATCCCAGACGCCAGTGTTTTTTATTATGTTATTAATCCCCTTCCCTCCCTCCCTCCCTCCCTCCCCACCCCCCCCTCCCTCCCTCCCTCCCTCGCCCCACATCTAGACTTGTTTTTCTCGTACGTTGCACGAGGCACAGAGAAGTAATCCTGTCCCAGTATTAATCCCTCGGCATTTTACACGGGGCCTCATCCCGTCGTTGGGACGTCTCAAAACAACACACTGTAAAGTGTTCGTGACCGTGTGTGTTTATTGGCCGCAAGATATTTGGGCACAGAGGTGACTATCCCTGACCTCACTGCTGAGGCCTCACCAGTGTTTTATATAAAGGTTCATCATAACCTCCTGACTTGCGTATCCTATGCCCCTATTTATAAAGCCTCGTATCCCGGATGATGTTTTAACAGCTTTGTCTAACCTGTCCGGCCACCTTCAGAGATTTACTTACATGACCCCCAGGTCTCCCTGTCCCTTCACCCCCTTTAAGATTGTACCATCGGCTTACATCGCCTCTCCTTAATCTTCCTCCCAAAATGGATCACTTCACATTAAACTTCATCTGCCGCGTGTCTGCCCGTAGTCTGTGTATGCCCTCCTGCAGTCTGCCACTATCCTCCTCACCGTTTACCCCTTTTCCTAGTCTAGTGTCATCTGCAAACTTGGAGGTTGTCCTCCCTGTACCCAAGCCCAGGTCATTTATGTGGATCACAAACAGCAGTGGCCCCAATACCGACCCCGGGGGGACACCACCGCACTTCCCTCCAGTCAGAAAAACAACCGTTCCCCACCGCTCTCTGCTCTCTGTCTCCCAGACAGTTCTGTATCCGCTGCCACTGTCCCTTTAATACCGAGGGCTTCTAATTTGCTGACAAGTCTCTTAAGTGGCACTTTATCAAATGCCTTTGGAAAATCCATATAAACTACATCAACTGCACCACCTTCATCCACCCTCTCCGTTACATTTATGCATTAAAGACATAACAGAGTTATTATTATTATTAATAATAAGTAGTGGTGAGAGCGCTCGCCTCGCAAGCGAGAGGACCTGGGTTCGATTCCCGACCAGGCAGGTGGGTGAAACCTGAGGCAACTTCCCTTACTCTGCACACACCCCTTATCACATCTTTGAGACGTCTCAAAGCGCTTCACAGAATACACCGTTAAGTGAATTGACTGTATTTTGCGGGCGAAACGCAGCAGGTGATCGCGCCCAGCGACGGCCCCACAAACAGCCGCGGGGGTGAGTGACCAAATTGTTGCTGTTATGATTTTGATGGGATTATTACCCCCGGAAAGTGATGCCCCAACCGACGGACAAGCGGGTTCCTACTGACTGCCGGGAAACACAGGCGTGTGTGGGTGTGTGTGTGCGTGCGGAGTACTTGCCTAAGGTTTCGCCCTGACCTGCTCAGTCGGGAATCAAACCCGGGTCCTCTCGCTTGCGAGGCGAGGGGTCTAACCCCTGAGCAACAGGACTCCACGGTAAGGGATTACGCGTTGTTCCAAGATGGGGCAATTTACCCGAGAGACACGGAGGAGACTTTTCTGCTGAAAATAATCCTCATTGTGCAGGTTCAAAACTGCAATAAACCCAGAATAATAACATCATTATTGATAATTACTGTCAATACTAAGCTACGTCAACATCAGGTGAATTTATGCACACAGTAAAACTCATATCGGTCAGGGAAAATAACAATTAATGAGGTTAGTTTGCGAATTTAATACGAGAGGGAGAGTGAAATGGGACAGAGAGGGGGAAAAGAGAGAGGGGGAGGCAGAGAGAGAAAGCAAGAGAAAAAGGGGAAGAGAGGGAGGAGAGGGGAGAGAGTGGGAGGGGAGAGAGGGAGAGAGGGCGAGATGGAGAGAGAGGGAGGGTGGAGAGGGAAAGAGGAAGACAAAAGGGGGAAGAGAGGGGGAGAGAGACACGCACACACACACATACAGTGGGAGACAATTGTTATTATTATTACTATACGTGTAGTGACTGTATAAGTGTTTGGAGTCATTCTCCACACATCCAGATGTTCTGCAAACAGCCGTGAAGTGAGTGATCGATTTCATAAATAAATAATAATAATCCTGGCATTTGATACAGCGCTTTTCACGTCATCGAGGCGTCTCGAAGCGCTTCACAGGACACATTGTGAAGTGTAGTGACTGTGTATTTTGTGGGTGAATCGCGGCAGCCGATTGCGCCCAGCGACGTCCCCACAAACAGCCGTGGGTTGAAGCGACCAATTTGTGTCTTTTCTTGAGGGATTATCATCAGGTGTGTGTCTGTGTGTGGAGTAAGGAAACTTGCCCAAGGTTTCGTCCCCTCGGCCAGGAATCGAACCCGGGTCTCTCACTTGCGAGAGGAGTGCTCTATCCACCGAGAGCGCTCGAGTTTATCTGTGGGATTGTCGGCCAGGACACTGGGAGAGAGAAATTCCCTGTGTCTGTAACCCTGACCTGGGAGTGTGGACGGACGCACAGTGTAGAGGAGCTTTACTGTGTCTCTAACCCTGACCTGGGAGTGTGGACACACAGTGTAGAGGAGCTTTACTGTCTCTAACCCTGACCTGGGAGTGTGGACACACAGTGTAGAGGAGCGTTACTGCGTCTCTAACCCTTTGTATGCAACACGTTGTGACGTCCCGAGCGCATGAGGCGCTCGTTCAAATATTAGCACCAATAATAAGCTTAATTAATTAGCTCTAATTGCCCCCCGACAGAGCCGGGGGGAGGTCTTTGAGGCATTGGGCGAGAGATCAGGAGCAAGTTTGTGCGGCAGCATCGCCGCCTTCTGGCGACGCGGTGGAACTGCGGCTTTGCGAGACTTTGCCGTCACGTTGCGGAGTCCTGCGGCTCAGGGGGGGGTTGGAGCCCCTCACCTCGCGAGGCCGGGGGATCCGGGTTCGATTCCCGGCCGGGCCGGGTCAGGGCGACGCGTTGGGCGAGCGTCCTGGTTTCACACACGCCCACAACCCGGGCAGTCACTACACTTCACAGCGGGGCCCGTGCAGCGCTCTGAGACGTCTCGAAGACGCGATAAGGCGCTGGATCAAATGCAAGGATTATTATTATTATTTCCTTTGCTCTCCTCTCTCTCTCTCTCTCTCTCTCTGCGGTTTAAACAAATCTCCCTCACCCAACTCTCCGATAAGAGCGGGGGTTTAGCGAGCGAGAAGGAGCAGGATGTTGAGCGGAGTACAATAATCCCACAGAAAAGCCCCTTTCACCATCCCTAATCCTATAACGGAGCCCGAGATCCTATAAGGACTTGACAAGATTAAGACGCAGATAGTTCTGACGGAGTGAGAAAGGAAAATTCTGTCGCTCAGCGGTCAGAGCGTTCACCTCGCGAGCCGGGGGATCCCGGGTTCGATTCCCGGGTCAGATCGGGTCGAGGTCAAGATCCTCGTCCTCACCTTTAAGGCCGTCCGTGGCCTCGCCCCCTCCTACCCTCTCTGACCTGCTGGCTCCCTACCCACCTGCCCGCTCCCTCCGTCCAGCGGGCTCCGGGCTGCTCCATGCCTCCCGCCCCACCCGCCCGACCATCGGTGGCCGGGCTTTCAGCCTCTCCGCCCCCACACTCCATCCCGTGGTCCCTTCCCTCGCTTCCTCCCTCACCTCCTTCAAGGCCGGTCTCAAGACCCTCCTCTTCGACCATGTCTTTGGTCTCCCTCCCACCTCTCTGCCTTCCCTCAGCCCTTCCCCATCCTCGGGCCCCGACAGCTGACGTCCTCCCGACATGAAAGGCGCTCTATAAATGTCATTTTGTTGTTGTTGTTGTTGTTGAAACCTTAGGCAAGTTTCCTTTCTCCACATACACACACACGCTGTCTGTGAGTGTGTCTGTGTCTGTGTGTCTGTGAGTGTGTGTGTGTCTGTGAGTGTGTCTGTGTCTGTGAGTGTGTGTGTGTCTGTGAGTGTGTCTGTGTGTGTGTGTGTGTCTGTGAGTGTGTCTGTGAGTCTGTGTGTGTCTGTGAGTGTGTCTGTGTCTGTGAGTGTGTGTCTGTGAGTGTGTCTGTGAGTGTGTCTGTGTCTGTGAGTGTGTGTCTGTGAGTGTGTCTGTGAGTGTGTGTGTGTGTGAGTGTGTCTGTGAGTGTGTGTGTATCTGTGAGTGTGTCTGTGAGTGTGTGTGTGTCTGTGAGTGTGTCTGTGAGTGTGTGTGTGTCTGTGAGTGTGTGTGTGTCTGTGAGTGTGTGTGTGTCTGTGAGTGTGTGTGTGTCTGTGAGTGTGTGTGTATCTGTGAGTGTGTCTGTGAGTGTGTGTGTGTCTGTGAGTGTGTCTGTGAGTGTGTCTGTGTCTGTGAGTGTGTCTGTGAGTGTGTGTGTGTCTGTGAGTGTGTGTGTGTCTGTGAGTGTCTGTGTGTCTGTGGGGTTCAAACTCACAACCTTCTGACTTGGAGAGAGAGAGAGACTAATCCCGAGATTTACATCTAAGTGCTTTATACTAAGTGACTTCATTCTAACAAATAAAATTAGGCGATAAAGATGTTAACAAACAGGAAAGCAGAACAGCCAATTAAACGCCAATTAATTAAGGTAATTATAAGTGCTAATATTTGAACGAGCGCCTCATTCACTCAGGACATCGCAACGTGTTTCATACAAAGCGTTAGCGACACAGTAACGCTCCCTCTACACTGTGTGTCCACACTCCCAGGTCAGGGTTAGAGACACAGTAAAGCTCCTCACACTGTGTGTCCGTCCACACTCCCAGATGATCCCAGGCACCCAGACACCCCACACACACAGAGCCAGGCGAGGAACAAATCTGTTTGTGCGGGGAGGAAGATCAAGAGACACACACATACACACACACACACACAAGCAGATACACAGTGACACAGACATACAGAGATGCGGAGACACAGACACACACGGAGACACAGACACGCAGACACGCGGAGACACAGACACACAGAGACGCGGAGACACAGACACACAGACACACGGAGACACAGACACACACAGACACGCGGAGACACAGACACACAGACACGCGGAGACACAGACACACAGAGACGCGGAGACACAGACACACACAGACACGCGGAGACACAGACACACAGAGACGCGGAGACACAGACACACAGACACGCGGAGACACAGACACACAGACACACACACACACACAATGAAGCCACGTCAGGAAGCTGAAGAGAGACACGTAGAGCTTATCAGTTTGTGTCTGAACTATAATGGATTTGGGGTTTGCAGCTGCTTTTAAATCCTCTTTAATGACTTCCTCCTCAGAGCAGAGACCCGAGGGTTTAATACATTTACACAAGTCGGTGACGGACGTAACCCCTTCAGTGCCGGGCCTGGGGGAAATCATAACATTATTACCCCGTAAAAGCGATCCGCCACTCAATTAACAAGCAAAATCCTACTTACTGAAGTCCTGTAGTGTAGAGGTTAGAGCCCTCGCCTCGCAACCAAGAGGACCTGGATTCGATTCCTGGGCGGGTCAGGACGAAACCTTAGGCAAGTTTCCTTACTCCACACACACACACACACACATCTGTTTACCAGCAGTAAATAGGAACCCATTTGTTTGTCGATGGGTGGATCGCTTTCCGGGGGTAATAATCCCTTCAAAAAAAATAAAAAAAATAATAGTCACTCAATCCACGACTGTTTGTGGGGACACTGCTGCGCGCGACTGGCTGCCGCGTTTCACCCACAAAATACAGGGCGACCAAAAAGTTGTGATATCTACTCTACTATCTACAAAAAAAAAACACCTCGTCATTTCTTTTATGACGTATCAGACATCGCAATTGGTACCATAACTTTTTGGTCACCCTGTGCACACAGTCACTACACTTTAACCGTGCGTCCTGTGAAGCGCTTTGAGACATCTCGAAGACGTGATAGGGCGCTACGTCAAATGCCAGGATTATTATTATTATTATTATTACTGCTGAGTAAACAGAGACGTGCGTGTGCGCGCGTGTCTGCGTGTGCGTGTGGAATAATATTCCTGCCGGGAATCGAACCCGGATCCTCTCGTTTGCTTGCGAGGCGAGCGAGCGAGTGAGCGAGCAAGAGAGCGCTCTGACCACTTCACTACAGGCCTCCGCGCAGGTCTTAAGCGGACAATCACACGAAGGGCGACTGGAAGACGGAGATGATGGGGTCTTCGTGGTTCCGGACCACCAACACGCTGCGGAACTTGTCGATCAGCATCAACAGCGCTGAACGCCTCATGTTCTCACTGTACATGATCACCTCCAGGTGGTGACGTCCCTGGAAGTAGTGGAGGAGCCTGAGCGAAGGGGGTGGGGGAGAGGAGGGGGGAGAGGGAAGGGGGGAGGGGAGAGAGAGGAGAGAGGGGAGAGAGGGGAGAGACACACACATTATTAATGAAGGTACCAATAATAATCCTCGCATTTGACCCGGCGCCTTATCACGTCGTTGAGACATCTCAAAGCGCTTCACAGGATACGCTGTAAAGTGAAGTAACTATATTTCGTGGCAGCCAATTGCGCCCAGCGACGTCCCCACAGACAGTGGATTGAGTGACCGGATTATTATATATTTTTTGGAGGGATTATCACCATCCAAATTTGCCCAACATTTCGAACCCAGGAGTGCTCTAACCACTGAGCCACAGGACGCCACTGTGTGTGTGAGTGTGTGTGTGTCAGGGTTAGAGACACAGATACGCACACACCTCACACACACTGTTGTGGAATCTCTCTCACACACACACACACAGACACACACGCACACAGACACGTACTTGGCAAACATCCGGAGATCCTCTGGGTTCTGGGCAGCGGGGACGTTGAGGATGGCTCTTCGCTCTGTCTCGGACAGACTGGCCAATAGCGTCTCCGTCACTCTCTTACTGAGCGGGGAATCTCCTCCACCCAGCAACTCCGCACTCGACGTCTCCATACTGGGGCTGGTCAGCGTCATCTCATCACTGCTCGCTGTGGGCAGGACAGCACAGAGCCTCAGTAACACAGTAACCCTCCCTCTACACTGTGCGTCCGTCCGCACTCCCAGGTCAGGGTTAGAGACACAGTAAAGCTCCTCTACACTGTGTGTCCACACTCCCAGGTCAGGGTTAGAGACACAGTAACGCTCCTCTACACTGTGTGTCCACACTCCCAGGTCAGGGTTAGAGACACAGTAAAGCTCTACACTGTGTGTCCACACTCCCAGGTCAGGGTTAGAGACACAGTAAAGCTCCTCTACACTGTGTGTCCACACTCCCAGCACACCAGCACAGATACGATGGTGGGGGAGAGAGAGGGATAGAGAGAGAAGGGGAATGAGTTCAGAGGGCTCCAGTGTGGGGAAGTGGAGTGGGGGAGGGGGGGGGGAGGGAGGGGGGAGCAGTACGTACTGGGGGAGCCGAAGCTGAGAGCGTTGGGGGTGCTGAGGCTCCTGCCCCCCACTCGGGCTGGGAGGGGCCTGTCCTGGTCGCGGCTGGAGCCCCCCTCCTCCCCGCCGGCCGGCACCAGCAGACACACGTACGTGTGGAGCTGTATCAGCAGCCGGTGCTGCAACATCCAGATCATCATCTGTACCAACTGGGCCTGGAGACACAGGGAGAGAGAAAGAGAGAAAGAGGGGGCGGGAGGGAGACAGAGAGAGAGACAGACAGAGGGGGGGAGAGAGAGAGAGAGGAGAGGGGGAGGGAGACAGAGAGAGAGAGGGAGAGAGACACACACACACACACACAGAGAAAGAGGTTATTATAATAATCCTTGAACTTGACACAACGCCTTATCACGTCGTCGAGACGTCTCACTGTGCACTGCAAAGTGTGGCGACCGTACGCTTTGTGGGCGAAACGTGGGCAGCCAATTGCCCCCATCAGCCGTGGGCTGAGTGACCACATTATTATTATTATTTTTTATTTATCTTATTTATTTCTGAAGGTATGGTCGATTGCCCCCGGAAAAGTGATCCGCCAATCAACTGACAAGTGAGTTCCTACGTACTGCTAGGTCAACCGGTGCGTGTGTGTGTGTGTGTGTGTGTACGTGCACGCGTGTGCGTGTGTGTGTGTGGAGTAAGGAAACTTGCCAAAGGTTTCGCCCTGACCTGCCGGCAATCAAACCCAGGTCCCCTCACTTGCAGAGTGAGCTCTCCAACCACTGAGCTGCAGGACACGGGTGTGTTTGTGTGTATGTGTGGTGTGTGTACGTGTGTACGCGTGTACGTGTGGCGTGTGTGTGTGTGTGCGTGTGTATATCTGGGGGTGGGGGGGGAACTGAAGGTACTTACCTCCTGCATGGGGGGAGCGAGCGGATTCTTAAACTGCGAGAGAGAGGTTGGTAGAGAGAACTTTGAGAGAACAGTCAGGATGTCGTTGCCGGGAAATTGCTGAGCAAATTGATCAGCCAGTGGGGAATACCTGGGAGAGAGAGGGGGAGGGAGAGAGAGAGCGCAGGGGTCAGACACACAAAACACATCACCCCCCCCACTCCCCCCATTCGTGTCCGCGCTGTGGCTCGCTCCCCCCACACTGTAGCTCTCCCTCTGCGTGTGTGCGTCTGTTTCAGCGCATGTTTCTGTGTGTACATGTTAGTGCGTGTGTGCTTATGATTGCGTTTGTGTCTGTACATTGGTGTGTGTGTGTAAGTTTGTGTGTATATATGTTAGTGTGTGTGTGCCTATGATTGTGTGCGTATCTGTGCATCGGTGTGTGTGTGTGTAAGTTTGTCTGTGTATATATGTTAGTGTGTGTCTGTTTATGATTGTGTGCGTGTTTGTACACTGGTGTGTGTGCGTGTAAGTTTGTCTGTGTATATATGTTAGTGTGTGTCTGTTTATGATTGTGTGCGTGTTTGTACACTGGTGTGTGTGCGTGTAAGTTTGTCTGTGTATATATGTTAGTGTGTGTCTGTTTATGATTGTGTGCGTGTTTGTACACTGGTGTGTGTGCGTGTAAGTTTGTCTGTGTATATATGTTAGTGTGTGTCTGTTTATGATTGTGTGCGTGTTTGTACACTGGTGTGTGTGCGTGTAAGTTTGTGTGTATATATATGTTAGTGTGTTTCTCTGTGTGTGTGTTTATGATTGTCGTGCGTGTCTGTACACTGGAGTGTGTGTGTGTGTATATATGTTGGTGTGTGTGTGTGTGTTTATGATTGTGTGCGTGTCTGTACACTGGTGTGTGTGTCTGTCTCCGCACTGTGAGGCAGAGCTGTGAGGATGGAGTAAGGAGGCACACGGTCGGCTCGTGACTCACGTTGAGATGTTAGCATCAGGGCTGAGCATGTAGAAGTTGTTCTCACACAGGGGGTAGATGATGATGGCTTTACCCCAGTACACGAGGTGAGCAGCCAACTGGAACACCTGAGGAGCGCAGTACATAGAGGTCACTGTGACAGCAACAGAGTCCTGCAGCTCAGTGCTTATAGCGCTCGCCTCGCGAGCCAGAGGACCTGGGTTCGATTCCCAGCCGCACCCACACACACAGGCCCCTGTGTCCCCGGCAGTCAGTAGGAATCGCTTGTCAGTCGATTGGGGGATCACTTTCCGGGGGGAATAGTCCCTTCGAAACAACAATAATAATTTGGTCACTTCAACCCACGACTTTTCGCCCACAAAACACACAGTCACTACTTTACAGTGCATCCCGTGAAGCACTTTGAGACGTCTCGAAGACGTGATGAGGCGCTGTGTCAAACGCAAGGATTATTATTATTACCTGTGCCCAGGTGAGGCAGGGTCACCCGTGCCCAGGTGAGGCAGGGTCACCTGTGCCCAGGTGAGGTAAGGTCACCTGTGCCCAGGTGAGGTAGGGTCACCTGTGCCCAGGTGAGGTAGGGTCACCTGTGCCCAGGTGAGGTAGGGTCACCTGTGCCCAGGTGAAGTATGTTACCTGTGTCCAGGTGAGGTATGTTACCTGGAGCAGAGCCAGATCAGCGTCCTGGGCCAGTTGCTGTATGTTCTTGGTGGCTGAGGAGGTTTTGATGACCCTCACAAGGGCGGGAGAGCAATCCACAGGTAACTGTGTCAGTAACACCTTCTCATCATCCAGCAACAGCAGAGCGTGGTATGGTCTGGGTGTGAGAGAGAGAGAGAGAGAGAGAGAGAGAGGGTGTGAAGGAGAGAGAGTGAGAGGAAGGGAATGAGAGGGTGTGTGAGAGAGAACGTGTGAGAGAGGGGGGGGGAGAGAAAGGGTGGAGAAGAGAAGGGGTTGGGGGTAGCGAGGGGGGGGGTGCAGAGAGAGAGGGGTGGGGGAGAGAGAGGGGTGGGAGAGAGAGAGGGGGTGGGGGGGGAGCGGGGGGGGGGGCAGAGAGAGAGAGTGGGGGGGGGAGAGAGAGAGCATGGTAAGGTTTGTGTGAGAGAGTGTGTGTGAAAGAGAATGAGCGTGTGTGTGAGATAGTGTGCCCGAGAGAGAGAGCGTGTGCGAGTGTGTGTGCGCGCGTGTCTCAGGAGTGTGCGCGCGTGTCTCAGGAGTGTGCGCGCGTGTCTCAGGAGTGTGCGCGCGTGTCTCAGGAGTGTGCGCGCGTGTCTCAGGCGTGCGCGCGCGTATGTGACGATTGTGCAACTGTGAGCATGCCTGAGAGAATTGGCGCGCGAGAGTGAGAGCGTGCCTCGAAGTACGCACAAGTATGTGCGTGTGTGTGTGTGTGAGAGCAAGTTGGTCACACACACACACACACACACACACACACACAGACACACACGTGTGGGGAGCAGGTAGGAGGGAGGGAGGCAAGGCCGTCTTACCGGATAGCTTTGAGGCTCCTCTCGATGGCGTTGGGGGGGATGTAGTGGGAGCCGATCTGGTGAATCTTGTGGGGCAAACAGAAGCTCACCTCCAGCCAGTTATTAATGTGTAGCCTCATCACGCCTGTGGTACATAGACTGACACACACACACACATCACCTCAACACCACACACACAACAATCTCGTGGTACAACAACACACACACACACACCCACCCGTGGTATATAGACTGACACACATACAGACACGCGCACAACACATCACCTCTGTGGTACACAGACACACACACACAATAATCTCGTGGTACATAGACACACACCCACCCACCCACCCGTGGTATATAGACTGACACACATACAGATACGCGCACAACACATCACCTCTGTGGTACACAGACACACACACACCCCCCACGGTACATAGACTGACAAACATACCACATCACTCCTGTGGTATACACACACTGACACTCACACATATCCTCAACACCACACACAGTAATCCTATGGTACACACACACTGACCGACACACACACACACACACTGACTGACTGACCAACATACACACACACACACACACTGATACTCTCACCACACAGAGGACTGACCTATCATAGGCTTTCTTCAGGTCTGTGGCCAGTTTACACTTCGGGAGAATGTGGTGAAACGGAGACTGAGAGCCATCACCTAAACACCAACACAACCCAGTCACAAACCCAGAGTAACACTGTCCCTCCTCACGCCCAGGTCAGGGTTAGAGACACAGTAACGCTCCTCTACACTGTGTGTCCACACTCCCAGGTCAGGGTTAGAGACACAGTAACGCTCCTCTACACTGTGCGTCCACACTCCCAGGTCAGGGTTAGAGACACAGTAACGCTCCTCTACACTGTGCGTCCACACTCCCAGGTCAGGGTTAGAGACACAGTAAAGCTCCTCTACACTGTGTGTCCACACTCCCAGGTCAGGGTTAGAGACACAGTAACGCTCCTCTACACTGTGTGTCCACACTCCCAGGTCAGGGTTAGAGACACAGTAACGCTCCTCTACACTGTGTGTCCACACTCCCAGGTCAGGGTTAGAGACACAGTAACGCTCCTCTACACTGTGTGTCCACACTCCCAGGTCAGGGTTAGAGACACAGTAACGCTCCTCTACACTGTGTGTCCACACTCCCAGGTCAGGGTTAGAGACACAGTAACGCTCCTCTACACTGTGTGTCCACACTCCCAGGTCAGGGTTAGAGACACAGTAACGCTCCTCTACACTGTGTGTCCACACTCCCAGGTCAGGGTTAGAGACACAGTAACGCTCCTCTACACTGTGTGTCCACACTCCCAGGTCAGGGTTAGAGACACAGTAACGCTCCCTCTACACTGTGTGTCCACACTCCCAGGTCAGGGTTAGAGACACAGTAACGCTCCTCTACACTGTGTGTCCACACTCCCAGGTCAGGGTTAGAGACACAGTAACGCTCCTCTACACTGTGTGTCCACACTCCCAGGTCAGGGTTAGAGACACAGTAAAGCTCCTCTACACTGTGTGTCCACACTCCCAGGTCAGGGTTAGAGACACAGTAAAGCTCCTCTACACTGTGTGTCCACACTCCCAGGTCAGGGTTAGAGACACAGTAATCCTCTACACTGTGCGTCCACACTCCCAGGTCAGGGTTAGAGACACAGTAACGCTCCTCTACACTGTGCGCCCACACTCCCAGGTCAGGGTTAGAGACACAGTAAAGCCCCTCTACACTGTGTGTCCACACTCCCAGGTCAGGGTTAGAGACACAGTAAAGCTCCTCTACACTGTGTGTCCGTCCACACTCCCAGGTCAGGGTTAGAGACGCAGTAAAACTCGCTCTAGGCTGTGTGTTAGAAGGTTACAGACACAGTGGAGTGACTGTGACTCACTGTCAGACATGGAGGCCACCTCGTCCTGAATGGCTAACATCAGCTTGGCCTGGCGGCTCAGGTACTGACATCGCTGTTCCTCGTGCTGCAGAACAATGGCGATCCGTCTGGACAGGGTGTGCATACAGGCGATCACAGAGGGCCCTGCGTTAGCCTGTGGGAGGGGGAGAACAATAATATTCCTGGCATTTGACCCGGCGCCTGATCACGACGTCGAGACATCTCAAAGCGCTTCCCAGGACACACTGTAAAGTGTCG
Organism: Callorhinchus milii; assembly: GCF_018977255.1. Taxonomy (NCBI): domain Eukaryota; kingdom Metazoa; phylum Chordata; class Chondrichthyes; order Chimaeriformes; family Callorhinchidae; genus Callorhinchus; species Callorhinchus milii. The sequence goes on from NW_024704797.1 coordinate 250,266, forward strand.
TGACTGTGTTTTGCGGGCGAAACGTGGCAGCCGATGGCGCCCGGCGACGTCCCCACAAACAGCCGCGGGGTTGAAGTGACCGAATTATTATTATTTTGAAGGGATTATTACCCCTGGAAAGCGATCCCCCAATCGACTGACGAGCGGGTTCCTACTGACTGCCGGGGACACAGGCATGTGGGGGTGTGTGTGTGTGTGAGAGAGAGAGAGAGAGAGAGAGAGAGAAAGGCAGCCATTACCCTTAAGGCAAACACTACGTTGAAGAGAATCATCGTTGGCATCTCTCGCTTTGGAGACGGATCCAATTTAGACACCTGCAACAGAGAGTGAGAGAGGGTCACTGTGTCTCTAACCCTGACCTGGGAGTGTGGACGGACGCACAGTGTAGAGGAGCTTTACTGTGTCTCTAACCCTGACCTGGGAGTGTGGACACACAGTGTAGAGGAGCTTTACTGTGTCTCTAACCCTGACCTGGGAGTGTGGACGCACAGTGTAGAGGAGCTTTACTGTGTCTCTAACCCTGACCTGGGAGTGTGGACACACAGTGTAGAGGAGCTTTACTGTGTCTCTAACCCTGACCTGGGAGTGTGGACGCACAGTGTAGAGGGAGCGTTACTGTGTCTCTAACCCTGACCTGCAGACCCAGCGAGTGCTGGAGAAGTGTCGGGTGTCCCACGAAGCGCACGTTGTCGATCTTCAGCTCAAACTTCCTGCCGCACATGTCTGACTTGGTGGCCAGGATAGTGGCCAAGATGGCGTCTGAGAACCTTGGAGAGGCCAAAGGGAAGAGAGATTATTGATCGGGGAAAATTGGAATGAAAATAAACTTACAGGAAATAGGATCAACCGTGTAAATCAAATATCCCCCCAGCCCCACCCCACCGGCGCCCTCTCTCTCCCCCCACCCGCCCTCGGCTGATTGTTGATTGGAACCATCCATTGGGAACTAACTTCTACTGAATCATTTGCTGATCACTTCGACTGGATCTGATCACTGGGTAAAGGAGGTAGGCAAGCAGGGGAGACACTGGACAAGGTGGGTGGGGAGAGGAGAGGTAGAGGAGGGCTTGGGTGTGATAGAGAGAGAGAGAGAGATGGGTAGAGAGAGAGAGAGAGAGAGGGATGTGGAGAGTCAGGGAGATAAAGAGAAAGACAGGCACGCAGACAGACAGACACAGGTAGACAAAGTAAGAAAGAGATGCAGAGAGAGACACAGTCTGCCTCTCATTGGAGATGGAGAGAGAGAGGCAGAGTGAGAGAGACACACATACACAGACACGGAGAGAGATGGAGAGAAACGGAGAAAAAAAAAACAGAGATAAAGAAACAGACAGAGAGAGACAGAGAGAAAGACACAGAGCGACAGATAGGTAGAGATAGACAAAGTAAGAGAGAGAGACAGAGACAGAACAACGCAGAGAGAAAGAGGGAGAGACACACGCACACCACACATAGAGAGTGGGGCAGGGCGGGGCAGGGCAGGGCAGGTCGGGGGTAGCTGGCGAGGAAGGCAGATCTCTTACCCTGATACCAACTCTTCGTCAGTTGGAGGAGACGGGTTTCTGAAAGGGGTGAGATGATGAGAACAAACCAAACAGAGACTCACACAATCCCACAACAACAGGACAACCCGGGTGGGGCGGGAAAGAGAGCCAGGTACACGAACACGGGCTCCACCACACAACCGTCCTCACGACAACTCGCGTTCACCCAGAGAGACACCAACAGATAATCAGACGTCCTATAACCGCGGAGTCCTGCAGGGCAGTGGTTCGACTCGCAAACGAGAGGGCCTGGGTTCAATTCCCGGGCAGGTCCAAACCTTCGGCGAGTTTCCGTGCTCTCCGCACACGCACACGCACGCACGCACGCGCACACGCAGTTGACCAGCAGCAACCCGGCTGTTAGCAAACCCTCCAAAAACAAACACGTGGCCTTACCGTGTCTCCGAGTCATCTCAGAGCACCTCCCGGCAAACACCGCGAGGCGAAGCGACCGTGTATTTTCGTGGAGCGAGACGCGGCGGGCCCCACTGCGCCCGGCGACCTCCCCACGAACGGTCGTGGATTGAGCGACCGGTTTATTATTGTCGCGAAGGGATTATTACCCCCGGAAAGCGATCCGCACACCAACTAACAAGTCACTCCTACTGACAGCCGGTAAACCGAGGCCCGCGCGTGTGAGCGGAGTAAGGAAACTTGCCCAACGTTTAGTCCGGCCCAGGTCCTCTCGCTTGGGCCAACCACACTGCAGGACGCCACTGACCCAAAGGACGGTGTCTCTGACAACGCAGCACTCCCCCCCCCCACCCACCCCCAGCGCAGTGCTGGACTGAAGGCGTAGCCTCCGTGAACAGTACCTGGAATCTCCGTCCTGGTCCTCAACGCTCTCCACTGCGCTGCGGAAAGCATATCGACTCCTGGGAGTGTCTGTGGGAGAGACGTCAGTCAGTCAGTCAGTCAGTCGCCGGGAATCTGACACGCGAAGGCGCGCACTGAATCACTCATTGCTCTCAGTCACTACACACTACAGACTCACAGTCACTACACACTGACACACAGTCACTACACACAGACACACAGTCACTACACACACACACACACAGTCACTACACACACTGACACACAGTCACCACACACACAGTCACTACACACACACTGACACACAATCACTACACACACTGACACAGTCACTACACACAGACACACAGTCACTACACACAGACACACAATCACTACACACACACACTGACACACAATCACTACACACACTGACACAGTCACTACACACTGACACACAGTCACTAAACACAGACACACAGTCACTACACACTGACACACAGTCACTACACACTGACACACAGTCACTACACACACAGTCACTACACACAGACACACACAGTCACTACACACACACTGACACACAGTCACCACACACACAGTCACTACACACACACTGACACACAGTCACTACACACACACACACACTACACACACACAGACACTACACACACACTGACACACAGTCACTACACACAGACACACAGTCACTACACACACACTGACACACAATCACCACACACAGACACACAGTCACTACACACAGACACACAGTCACTACACACACACTGACAGTCACTACACACACACTGACAGTCACTACACCCGCAGACTCACTGCTCTGGGCCCCGGGCTGCTCCTGTGGCCGCAGGAAGGGGTATCTGAAGAGCAGTTTGTTGCCGCGGCTGCCGGAGCTGACCAGGATCACGCTGACGGGGCTGCTCTCCTCGCCCATGGCCGCCACCGAGCGGGAACCCCGACACAGCACAGCGCCGCCTTCTCGGCCTCTCATCGCTGGACGCGCGCCGCCATCTTGGCAAAGGGAAGACGCGCCAGCCGCCATCTTGGTAAAGGGAAGGCCCCCGCGCCCCGCCACTGGCCGGCCGCCATCTTGGTAAAGGGAAATCAGCGTTAGTCGCCATCTTGTTAAAGGAAAGGCTCCCCTCCCGTTCGCCAGCCGCCATCTTGGTAAAGGGAAGGCCCCCGCGCCCCGCCACTGGCCGGCCGCCATCTTGGTAAAGGGAAATCAGCGTTAGTCGCCATCTTGTTAAAGGAAAGGCTCTCACTGTCAGCCCATCCCACTCCCACTCCACTCCTGACTGACTAAGCCAGTGTGGATGCGGTTAGAGGAAGAGAAAGGGACCAATCAGTCCAGGCTCCTTGCTCTCCGAGCCCGGCTGACGATGATAATAACAATAATAATGATAATAGTAATAATCCTTGCATTTGCCACAGCGCCTTATCACGTCTTTGAGGCGTCTCAAAGCGCTTCGCAGGGGTAAAGTGAACTGACTGTGTAGTGTGGAGTCCTGTAGCTCAGTGGTTAGAGCACTCGCTTTGCGAGAGAGAGACGTGAGTTCATTTCCAGACAGAGGGCGAAACCTCGGGCAAGTTTCCTTACTCCACACAGAGCCCTAATAATAATTCCTCCAAAACAAAAACGATAATAAATTGGTCATTTTCAATCCACGACTGTTTGTGGGGCATTGCTGTGCGCAATTGGCTGCCGCGTTCGCCCACAAATATACAGTCAATTCACTTTACAGTGTGTTCTGTGAAGCGCTTTGGGACGTCCTCCCGACGTGAAAAGCGCTGTATCCAATACAAGGATTATTATTATTATTTGTGGGTGAAACGCGGGGGCCAATTGCGCACAGCGACGTCCCATAAACAGGCGTGAATTGGAGTCCGGCAGATCAATATTTACACAAGAAGAGGAAGAAGAATGCGGTCACCCCAGCAGCGCGTTGGGGCATCGGCTTATACATGTATAAGCCGATGTGGCTGCCGTGGTTTGCCACAAAATACACAGTCAATCAACTTTACAATATATATTCCGTGCAGTGCTTCGAGACTTCTCGACGACGTGATAAGCCGCTGTGTCAAATAGAATACAGTATAAACACAGTAAGCGATGCTGACATAACATCCACCACCAGATGACAGCAGACCCAGTGGCTGTTACAGAATCTTGCGCAGGGGCGATACGCAGATGAAATTGTGTTTTTATCATGTTTTATAACCTCAAAATGCTTCCCAGTTCTTAGTGCTGTGACTTTTTTTTTAAAACAGGCAAAAAAAGTCTCAGCTTTCTGCCTTCCCAATTAAGCTTGTGTACAGCAATGGGGTGGGGGTGGGGGGCGGCGGTGGTCTGTGCGTTGTCGGAGACGCCGTCTTTCGGATGAGACGTTAAACCCTATACTCACTCCCCATCTACGCCCCGTTCAAGTGTAGGTTAAAGATCTCCTGTGGCCTTACTTGAAAAGAGATTGAAGTTTCTCTCTCTCCCGGTGGCCCGGCCGACGAGCCCCCAAATAAAATCGCTCACTCACCTCACGCCAGTGTTCAGTGTCTTTGGACATCCTCCCGACGTGAAAAGTAATTTGTTATTGTATTGTTTTTATAAGGAATGAGTGAGTGAGAGAGTGAATGAGAGCGAAGGAGTGAGGGTCAATGAAGGAGAGAGCGAAGGAGTCGGTGAGTGAATGAGGGCGTGAAGAAGTCAATGAGTGAATGAGAGAGTGGAGGAAAGAGTCACTGAAGAAGTGAGAGTGAAGGTGAGAGGAAGCGAAGGAGTGAGAGAAAGAGAGTGAGAGTCACTGAATGAAGAAAGTGAGTTAGATGGAAGGACTGACGGAGTTAAGTGTTAGATGGAAGGAGTGAGGGAGTTGAGTGAAGTAGTGAGCGAAAGAGAGTGAAGGGGTGTGAATGAAGAAGTGAGAGTGAAGGAGAGAGAAAGTGAGGGAGTGAGAGTCAGCAAGTGAACAAGCGAAGGAGATAGTGAAGGAGTTGAATAAGTGAAGGAATGAGAGAGTGTGAAGTGAGAGATGAGTTAATGAGTGAGTGAAGAAAACAGTAAAGACGCGAGAGATGAGTGAGTGAGTATGAGGGAGTGAGTGAAGAGAGAGAGTGAGTTAGTGAGTGTGAGGGAGGGAGTGAAGAGAGCGAGTGAATTAGTGAAGGAATGAGAGAGAGTGAAAGAGTGAGTAGTGAAGGAATGAGAGTGAGTCAGAGAGTGAGTGAAGGAATGAGAGTGAGTGAGTGAGTGAAGGAATGAGTGAGTGAGAGTGAATGAGTGAGAGTCAGTGAGTGAGTCAGTGAGTGAGTCAGTGAGAGAGTGAGTGAGTCAGTGAGAGAGTGAGAGTCAGTGAGTGAGTGAGTGAGTCAGTGAGAGAGTGAGTCAGTGAGAGAGTGAGAGTCAGTGAGTGAGTGAGAGTGAGTGAATGAGAGTGTCAGTGAGTGAGTGTCAGTGAGTGAGTGAGAACGAGTGAGTGAGAGTGAGCGAGTGAGTCAGTGAGAGAGTGAGTGAGAGTGAGCGAGTGAGTGAGAGTGAGCGAGTGAGTCAGTGAGAGAGTGAGTGAGAGTGAGCGAGTGAGGTGAGATGAGAGAGTGAGTGTGAGAGTGAGCGAGTGAGTGAGTCAGTGAGTGAGAGTGAGCGAGTGAGTCAGTGAGAGAGTGAGTGAGAGTGAGCGAGTGAGTCAGTGAGTGAGAGTGAGTCAGTGAGAGAGTGAGTGTGAGCGAGAATGAGTGAGTGAGTCAGTGAGAGAGTGAGTGAGAGTGAGCGAGTGAGTCAGTCAGTGAGTGAGCGAGTGAGAGTGAGTGAGTGAGAATGAGGGAGTGTGAGTGAGAGAGAGTCAGTCAGTGAGTGAGAACTTGTCAAGGCTCTCCCGCTCTCCTGGCCCCGCCCCCCTCCCCTGGCCCCTCCCCCTCCCTTGGCCCCTCCCCCCCCCTCTCTCCCGCTCTCTCCCCGCGCGGGGACTCGGGCCGCCGCGATCTCGCGAGAGCGGGGCCTGGCGGCGGCTGCTGGCTGTGGCCGCTGTGACGCGGGCTGCAAAACCATTTGAAAATGGCCGCCGCGCCGAGCGGGGGAGACAGGCTGTGAGTAACAACAACCGGCGGGCGGGCGGGGGAGAGCGTGGGGAGGGAGGGAGGGAGGGAGAGAGGGGAGAGCCGGGGTTGGGGAGGTGAGGTGAGGGAGGGAGGGAGGGAGTGTGAGGGGGAGAGGGAGAGAGAGAGAGCGCGCGCGCGCGCTCGGTGTGTGTGTGTGTGTGTGAGGTGACGAGAGGAGCGGGAGCGGGAGGGCCTCTCCCTCTCACCTCAGAGCTCCGTTGTTTCCTCTCCTCTCCCTCTCCCTCCCTCTCACTCCCTCTCCCTCCCTCCTCCCCGCGGCTGCACGGTTTGAGGAGAGGCCGAGGCGGGCGGGGCGGGGCGGGCGGGGGTTTGGGTTAGAAGCTCAAACGGTAGCCCCCACCTCCCCGCCCGCTCGCCCGCCTTCCCCTTTCCCGCTCAACCCGCCCGAGCGGAGCAGCGGTCGGGCTCTGACGGCGCGGCCCGCGGGCCGGGTGGCGGTTGGCGGTTGGTGGTGGTGGTGGGCGCGCGAGGGCGGGAAGCGGCGCGAGGCTCTCCAGTCAAGCGCAGCGGCTCGCGCGACCCCCACATCCTTTTTTTTTTGGCGCCCACCCCCCTAGCAACCGGGGCCGGGGCTCGCCCAGCAACCGACACCTGTCACTCACTCACTCCCCCCTCTCCCTCTCTCTCTCACTGACTGGACTGGTCGCCCCGGTGCAGGGGGTGGGGGTGGGGGGCAATGCAACCCCCACCCCACCCCCCCCCCCCACACACCCCCCCCCACCCACTCCAGGGCAATGCCCACCCCGGGCGCGATGCAAAAAATCTCAATGCAATGCAATACACATCCCCGTTGCAATGCAAACCAAACGCCCCCCCCACTCCCCACCCCACCCCCTCCCACTCACCACCACCCCCCCCCCCCCCCACCCCACTCCTCCCCGTGCAATGCCAACCTTCGCGCAAACGCCAACCAACCCCCTCCCCGGGGGGCGCGATGCGAATTCCCGGGGGGGGAGGGGGGGTGCGCGCGCTCTGGGACGCTCTTGCGGATGAAAGTTGTTGTTGTTGTCCGACCCGGGGGTAGGTGACGCACGCAGAGTTCCCAGGGCGCTGCTAATCCATCCCACCCGCCCGCCCGCCCCCGGTGCCGCGTGGAGTCCCGTTGTGTCGGTCTTGGTGACTCTCTTTTCGGCTCTGTGGCTTTGGACGGGGCGGTGGGGGGGGGGGGGGGGCGCGCGACAAATTCTGTCGGCTTGCGGCGAGCGGGGAGTTCGCGCGGGCGCGTTACGCGCGGAAATTTGGCGCGTGCTTCAGGGCGGGTATTCGTCCGGTCGCAGCCGTGCGCGAGTTTTGGTGCGTTTCGTTTCTCGGGTTTCCTTCTTTTTTTCTTTTTTTTTTTACGTTTTCGTCTTACAACCGCACCGCGGCGCGGGGCGGCGGACAGGTTCCTCTTCGGACGTGCAGGAAAATAGAGCGTCGCGGTGTTCGCTCCCAACAGAAACGTGCAGGGAGGGAGGGAGGGCGGGTTTTTCCGCAGAAGCTTCCACCTCGCCGCTTGTTTTCCGCGGAGGCGACAGGACGGAATTGCCGTTTGTGTGGCACCTTTCGCGTCGGGAGGACGTCCCAAGGCGCTGAAACGTGCACCGGACGCGTGTTCCGCACGGAAATGTGTATCGGACGCGTGTTGTGCTCGGAAGCGTATACCCCGGCGTGTGTTTTAGGCAGAAAACGTGCCCCCGAGTATGCGTTTTCCACCACCGCGCACCGGCCGGGTGTCTTACTTGGGAACATTCACCGGACGCGTGTTTTACGCGGAAACGTCCCAACGGACGCGCGTGTTACGTAGAAGCGTGCACTAGGCGGGCGTTTTACACAGAAACATGCCCCAAGTGCGTGTTTTACACAGAAACGTGAACCAAGTGCGTGTTTTACACAGAAACGTGCACTGCCTGCGTGTTTTACAAGGATACGTGCATCGGGCACATTTTTCACACAAAAACGTGCACTGGACTGCAGTGGCTTTACGTAGAAATGAGTACCGGACATGTGTTTTACACGGGAACATGTGCCAAGTACGTGTTTTACAGGGAAATATTTCCCAAACGTGTGTTTTACATAGAAACTTTTTCATGAAAACGCACTGGGCGTGTGTTTTCATGAAACCATACATAGGACACGTGTTTTACACGGATACATGCCAGAGTATGCGTTTTACACAGAAACTTGCACTGAACTCTTGTTTTACACAGAAACCTACATCGGACGCATGTTTTGCATGGAAATGTGCACCGAATGCGTGTTTTACACAGAAACATGCACCGGGCGTGTGTTTTACAGAGAATTGTGCACTGAGCGCGTGTTTTACACGGAAACATGCACCAGGCGTGTGTTTTACAGAGAGCTGTGCATTGGGCGTGTGTTTTACACAGAAACGTGCACTGGGCGTGTGTTTTACACGGAAACATGCACCGGGCGTGTGTTTCACAGAGAGCTGTGCATTGGGCGTGTGTTTTACACAGAAACATGCACTGGGCGTGTGTTTTACACGGAAACGTGCACCGGGTGTGTGTTTTACAGAAAACTGTGCACTGGGCGTGTGTTTTACACAGAAACGTGCCCCGGGTAAGTGGTTTACACAGGAACGTGAACCGGACGTGTGTTTTACACAGAAGCGCGCACGGGACTTGTGTTAATACTTGGAAATGTACCCTTGAAGCGTGTTTTTACGCGGGAAACATGCACCAAACTCGTGTTTTGGACGGAAACGTGCTTCTGTGTGAGAAACCGTGTATTTGTATCTTAGGCATAAATTTGCTGAGTTTGAACATTGTGGGTGTAAATCTTTAGGCGGGAGTTTACGCTGCTGGGTGTTATAACAGTAAATTTACTCTGTCGCCGATTGGGATGGAAATTTGCACTGTTCTTTCCGTTCTGTGTTTGGGCGGCAGTGGTTTGTGTGGAAATTTCCACATTTACACGTTGTACACCTTAGGGAAATTTTCCCGACGACTGTGGAAATCCACAGTTTAATTTTTTTCTTTTAAAAAGTCCTGCGGTGGAGTGGTTAGAGCACTCGCCTCGCAAGCGAGAGAACCTGGGTTCAGTTCCCGGGCGGGGCGAAACATTGGGTAAATTTCCTTACTCCGCACACACACACGCCTCTGTTTACCCAGCAGTAGTCGATTGGCGGATTGTTTTTCCGGGGTAATATTCCCATCAAAAAAACATAATAATTCGGTCACTTAATCCACGACCGTTTGTGCAGTTGGCTGCCACGTTTTGCCCACAAAACGGAGTCACTACACTTCATAGCGTACTCTGTGTAGTGCTTTGAGACGTCTCAAAGACGTGGTAAAGAGGCTATACCAAGTGCAAGGATTATTGTTGTATATCATGTACAATTGTTATATTTCATTATGGTATTTAAGTGAACTGTATTTCGAGGTGAATGTGGGAAAGATGCTGCGCAAATGTTAGGGGTTAAGTTGTTGTTTTAGCTTGAAAACCCAGACCAGAATTCAAACCTGTTGCATGTTTTTCAGGTTGAGGTTCGTTCGGGTTGCATCGATTTTTATTTTGCAAAGGAAGGGTGTTTGCACTGTGGCGTGCGCTGAGTGAATGAGCGTGTGTGCAAAGCTTGTGCAGAAGGTGGAGGCCGGGAGGGGTAGGAATTATTTTGAGTCACTTTTTTCCGCTCAGAGAAGACAGTTTGGAGGTGCCTGGTTGCAGCGCAAGTTACTGTCTTTTTATAGACACGTTGCACAGTTAAAACGGTAGAACCAAGAGCCTTAATCGGTCAAGCCCAGACCTGTCGCGGCCACTTTGGTATCTTCCACATTTCTCCCGATTCCCCGACACGCAGTGCCGGCTGTTTGAGGGGAAGTCACCGTGTGCGAATCATAATCTTTGCATCTGATACGGCGTTTTTTTATCACATCGTCGAGACGTCTCAAAGTGCGTCACGGAATGTATTATGAAGTGGGTTTGACTGTATATTTTGTGGGTGAAATGCGGCAGCCAATTACGCACAGCAGCGTCCCACAAACGGTTGTGGATTGAAGTGGCCAAATCATCATTATTTTTTTGGAGGGATCATCGTGGCCCGGAAAGTGATCCGCCAATCGGCTGACAAGCAGGTACCTACTTACTGCTGGGTAAACCGAAGGGTGTGTGTGGTGTGTGTGTGTGTGTGGAGTAAGGAAACTTGCCCAAAATTTTGCCCTGTTCCGCCTGGGAATCGACCCCGCTTGCCAGGCGAGCGCTCTTAACCACTGCGCTACCGAACCCCACGCAGTATACCCTGTGCGGGTGCCTTGAGGCGTCTCAACGACGTGATAAGACACTCTGTCGGGCGAAAGGATTATTAATGTTATAATCGACAAACCAGGGAATGTAACCTACGCCCTTTAGTTCTGTCGTGTCTCTCTTTTGTGGGGCGGGGGGTGGGGGGGTGGAGGGTGCTCGTTTAGGTACTGCCTGCCCTCGGGCCCCTCCCGTCTGTATTTCGGTGTTCCAGTAAAATCGGGGAATTACTTGAGGTTAGGGGGTGGGGCGCGGCTGTTTTTATGGTTACACTGGCGGGTTTTTGTGCTTGGGGAGGGGTGTGTTTCCCAGCGAAGAATTCCATTCTTCCTTATTGCCGTCACAACGATCCAGACGGCACTGTGAAGGGCTTTGGGAGTGATGTCATTGTCATCTCAGTGCACTTATTTCACTGTTGCTCTTGGCACTCGTTGAGCTTCTTAAATCTTACCACGACCTAAAGATGTTTTTTTTTCTCTCTCTCTCTCACTGATTTCTCTCCCCTCTTCTCCTCTTGTCTCCTCTCAAGGCTCTCGATTCTTGTTTGACTCCCTTTTTTTTTAAAAAAAAATATATAAAAATCCTGTAGGGTAATGGGTAAGAGCGCTCGCCTCGCAAAGAGAGAGGACCTGGATTCTGTTTGCGGCCGGACAGGGCAAAGCCTTAGGCAAGTTTCCTTACTCCACATCTGTGCCTCTGTTTACCTTGTAGTAAGTAGGAACCCAGTTGTTAGTTGACTGGTGGATCGATTTTCCGGGGGCAATAATCCCCTAAAAAAAACAACTGTTTCTGGGACACTGCTGCACGCAAACGTCTGTTGCATTTCGCCCACAAAATATGCAGTGAATTCACTGTGCAGGGTGTCCTGTGAAGCGCTTCGAGACGCCTCGAAGATGTGATAAGGCGCTGTATCAAATCCAAGGATTATTATTATTAGCGACGGTGTCTGCTGGAACCCGACCGAGCGATCGATTTGCCTGGAGGGATTGTTGACCAGGACGCGGGAAGAAATCCCTTTCTTGCGTTCATTGGCATAATGAGGTTTTTGATGTTTTGACGACTTGTGTGCGGGGAACGTCGTTGCGCTCAAGTTGGCTGCCGCGTTCGCCCACAAAAGTTAAAGTCACTTGACAGTGAATCGCTTTGGGACGCTCTCCTGATGTGAAAGCCACTGACTGGATGCACTGTCCTGAACGGACATTGTACAGCACCTCTGATAAAGCAGCGCTCCCCTTTTTGTGGGGTTCGAACCCACAGCCTTCAGACCTGGAGGCCAGAGTGTTACCGACTGAGTCAAACCGACTCTTACAGAGAGCAGCGACCTGCGCTTATGAAGCGCCCTCCACGAAGGGTAGCGTCTCAGAGCGCCTTGACGGGGCGGGGAGTGTCGGGTTGACGTGAGGGCCAGCGGGCTGGGCTTTGCTAATTGTTCGGGCCGTTTGACTTTTCGCGTCATTGCAGCATAAAAGTCGCTCACGTGTTTTCTGTCTGAGCGTTGGGTTTGCGACTGTTGCATTCTGAGAGTGCGTGGGTTTCTGTGACTGCACAGGCTTGTGAACAAGTGTGCCCACTTCCTATCCAGGCCTTGCTTCTTGTTTTCAAGGCAAGTGGGTGTCTCCCTGCCTTTGGTTCTCTCGCTTGTTCCCTCAACGTCGAATAATAATCCGCGTATCCAGTACGGTGGCTTTAATGTCGGGAGGACGTCCCGAAGTGATTCGCTGTCAAGTCGACTGACTTTTATGTAATGCAGCAGCCAATCTGCGCGCAGCGACGATCCCCCCGCCAACGGCCGTATTGTGAAGTGACCAATTTTTATTCGGGGGATTGTCGGCCAGGACACCGGGGGGGGGGGGGGGGAGGGAGAGAGAGAAACTCCCTTCTCTTTTCGAATCGCGCCGTGGGATCTTTAACATCAAAGCTGGACAGGCGAGCAGACGGGCCTCGGTTGCATCCGAAAGACAGCGCCTCCAGCACGTACCCCCAGCGCTGTGTTGATAATAATAATAATAATAATAACCCTGGCATTTGATATAGCGCCTGATCACGTCTTCGAGACGTCTCAAAGCACTTCACAGGATACACTGTAAAGTGTAGTGAATACCTATTTTATGGGCGGAACGCGGCAGCCGATTGCGCCCAGCGACGTCCCCACAAACAGTCGTGGATTGAGTGACCGTATTTTTTTTTTTCCCGATGGGTTTATTACCCGGGAAAAGCAATCCGCCAATCGACTAACAAGCGGGTTCCTACTTAACTGCTAGGTAAGCAAAGGCGCGCGCGCACGTGTGTGTGTGTGTGTGTGTGTGGATTAAAGAAACTTGCCTAAGGTTTTGCCCCGTCCGGTTGGGAATCACCCCCGAGTCCTCTCGCTTGCGAGCCGAGCGCACTAACCGCGACACTCCAGGGCTCCCCAGATTGAAAAATACCGTTCCGACTGTATTTGGTGCGGGACGGTGGACGGAACAGACCGCATTCTCTCTGAGCCCCAATCTTCTGAATGGTATTTGTTTTGCTCACTGCTAAGCCCTTGCCTCTGGGTCAGAAGGTGCGTCTCTGTTGGATGAGAGCATTAAAGTCGGCTCTTGTCTGTCTGTCTGTGTGTGTGTGTGGATGCCGAGGATCCCACGGTGCGACTTAAAATTAGAGCAGGGAGCTCTGAGGTCCCGGCAAGTATTTCTTGCTCATTCAAACGCACCAAATGAGATTAGTCCAGTCAATTTGCGCGTTTGGTGCAGTTTCGGTGCTTGCTCGTGCAATGCGGACGAAGCGGCAATTTGATGCGGGTAAGGCGATGTAGTAATAATACTACTAATAATAATAATCGTTGCGTTTGATGAAGCACCTTATCGCGTCGTTGGGATGTTTCAAAGCGCTCCACGCGGTACGCTCACTGTGAACTGGGTTGTTGTGTGGGCGAAGCGCAGCAGCCGATTGCGCACGGCAGTGTCCCACAAACAGTCAATAGATATTGAAACCTAAATGTTCGCAAGCCAAAACTTAATATTCCATCCCTCTCCGCTCTTTAAACCTGGCTTCCCTCCACGCCTGATATGTGCCCGAGCGCTGCAGAAATATTTCTAGGAATATTTTGTTCATCTCACGCTACGCAATTCTCTCGCACTGTTCCCAAGCAGATAGTTTTCCCGCTATGTTTTCTTTAAGGCGCCGATTTTCTGACCGTGAACCTATCGCTCCCACCCTCGCCAGCCCGGCTCCGCTGGCTCCCCATCCCCCCAGAGGATAGAGTTCAAAATCCTCGTCCTCGCCTTCAAGGCCCTCCACTGCCTTGCTCTTTCCTATCTTTGTGACCAGCTAACCCCTACCATCCTGTCCGCTCCCTCCCTCCCTCCGCTCTGGTCTACTCCATGTCCCCCAGCCTGCCCCACCATTGGGGGTCGGACCTTCAGCCTCTCTGCCCCCTCCTCTGGAACTCCCTCCCTCCCTCGCCTCGCCTCCTTCTAGGCCCGTCTCAAGACCCTCTTCTTCGACCGTACCTTCTGTCACCTTCCTACCCTCATCCTCCCTGATCCCAACCACCAGCTCAGGTCCGAATCCCCGACTGTCCAGTGCCTTGGGACGTCCTCCCGACCTGAAGAGCCATGTACTGTAACCTCAGCTGCTTGTCCTTCTCCACTGATGCCACGTCTGGGAGTTACTACCTACCTGGTTAATGGACTTATCGTAAATTAAAGCTTTGAGATGGCTTGGCTTTGTCTACAAAATGTGCCAGTTGTTTTTGTTGAGTGACTTGCAGTTCGTCTTGTTCCCCCCCCCCCCCCCCACGTTGTGTTAACTGGGCCTTCAGTTCCTGCACAGAGCGGCCAGATTCGAGTTTGCACCCGTCGTGTTCCTTCCCACAAGCAATGCAGGCGCGTGGCTGGTTTTTTTTTTAATGTGTAAAATGTGGCGGATTACTTTCTCTGCTTTGTGCTGCTTGTTGCGCGCAAACCTCCACCGGCTGAATTGGTGCTGCGTTAAACTGCAAGAAGAGGACTTAGTGCTACCCCTCTTCTGTACTTGTCCTCCTCCCCATCGCCCCTCTCCCATTAAAATATTTTTCTCCCACAAAACACACAGTCACCTCACTTTACTGTAAATCCTGTGAAATAATCCCTCAAAAAATAATAATAATAATTTGGTCACTCAATCCACGACTGTTTGTGGGGCACTGATGTGCGCAATACAGTTAATTCACTTTATATATATTCCGTGAAGAGCTTTGAGACGTCTTGAAGACGTGATAAGGATTATTATTATGATTTATTTTCCTTATTTCAGTGATTTGATTTGTTTACTATCTCGTGCATTCTTGTGGAAATTTGCCCGCGCTATTTCTCTGCAGAGGCGGCTTCCCAGTTTAGCAAAGATATTCGAAGGTTATAATTGCAATCCTTTGCTTTGTTTGTGTGGGATTGTAACTGCAGTGTTTACAGAGGGCATTGAAACCCGGGGGAGGGGGATTGGGGAGCGAGGCGGGGAAGAGCAGGGGAAAGCCCCTCCAAGAATATGTGTAGCGTTTCCGGCTATTTTATCAAAGGGAGATTTGTTTTATGGTGCGTTGTTAAAACATGCCGTGCCTAACCGTCGTAAAATGTAGGTTCGCTTTGATGGGACTAAATCTACACATTCTGTTTACATTGTGTGTGTGTGTGTGGGGGGGTGGGGGGTGAGGGGAGAGAGGGAGGGAGAATCTGGAGGGTGTGTCACTCCGCACTTTGCTCTATCTTGTAGTTCAGTGGTTAGCACAATCGCCTCGCAAGGACCTGGGTTTTATTCCGGGGCAGCGCGAAACGTTGGGCAAGTTTCCTTACTCCGCACACGCGCGCGCACGAACGCGCCTCCGTAACCTGGCAGTGAGTAGGAACCCGGTTGGTAGCCGATTGGCGCGTCGCTTTCTGGGGGTAGTGATGCCTTCAAAAAAAAAAACAATATTTAAAAAATAGTGAATTGGTCACTGAATCCACGACTGTGTGCGGGACACACTGCTGTGTATGCGATTGGCTTCTGCGTTTCGCCCACAAAACGCGCAGTCACTCCGCTGTATTCCGTGAAGCGCTTTGAGATGCCTCGAAGACGTGATAAGGCGCTCTTTTCAAATGCGTGGATTATTATTATTATTATTATTCATTGACGGGCAAATCCGGTTCAGATTTTTTTTTTTTAGCAAGCTGCATATTCCTGACACACGCAGAAACCCTATCTCCGTGCTTGAGAGCATCAAAAGTACACAGAGCTCCGCGTGTGCACGCCACCTACGCATGGAAATTTCCCTTTGTCTGGAATGGTGCAAGCATTCCCGCTACCCACAGGCACCGGGCTTATCTAATTCTGCAACGCTTTAGGCACGGATAAGGAGGGCCAGCATGCGAAGTGGGGCATGGCGGAGGTTTAACCACTTGTGACGTGCCAGCCACCTTGATGTTCTCGAGGTCTGAGTCCAATACTGCTTACTCTACCATAATAATCCTTGCGTTCGATACAGCACCTTATCGGGTCTTCGAGACTTCTGAAATGCTTTCCAGGATGTGCTATAAACTAAAGTGTCGTGACGACAGTTTGTGGGTGGAACGCAGCACGTTCCCGCAAACAGTCGTGGATTGAGCGACCTTATTATTATTGTTTTTGAAGGGATTATTAGTACCTCCGCAAAAGCAATCCGACAGTCGACTAACAAGCTGGTTACTGCGAGGTAAACAGAGGTGTGTGTGTGTGTGGAAACTTGCCCACGTTTCGACCTGCCCGGGAACCAAACCTCGGTCCTCTCGCTTGCGAGACAAGAGAGCTAACCACTACCTACAGGACTCACATGAAGTGATTGAATTGGATGTATTTTACACATGGGACATGGTACGTTTGATAAATTGGGGGCTTGTGTGCAATTTGTACGCAAGATGTCTCGCGACGTGATAAGGCGCTACATCAAACGCAAGTGTTATTAATTATCCGGGTGAAACCTGGCTGGCATTGAACTCGCTCATTAAGAGCAATTGCAATGCCATTTCCCTGATAATCTTTGTGTCGGAGAGCTGCAATAATTGATGCGTCCGACAAGCACTTGCCTCGAGCGAGAGGACCTGGGTTCGATTCCCGCCCGGGCGGGATGAAACCTGAGGCAGGTTTCCTTACTCCACACATACACGCGAGCCTGTGTTTACCGAGCAGTAAGTAGGAACCCGTTGGTTAGTCTATTACCGGATTGCTTTTTGGGGGTAATAATCCCTTAATAAAATAATTTGGTCACTCACTCCACGACTGTTTGTGAGACGCTACTGTGCGCAATTGGCTGCCCTGTTTCGTCCACGAAATACACAGTCACTGCACTTTACATTATATTCTGTGAAGCACTTTGAGACGGATCGAAGGCGTGATAAGGTGCCGTATCAAATGCGAGGATTGTTATTATGTTGTGTATTGATTGCCTGCTGAGTTTTCTGTTGAACAGTCACTACGCTTGGCGATAATTGCCACGAAGCACTCTGAGACGTTTCAGCCGGTGACGGGCGCTTTTATCGATTTAAAACAAAAAAAACGCACTTGCGTTGAAGCGGTGACTGCTGATGTCTTGCGCGGGGAAGGAGAGCCGGGGAGGAGTTTACAGAGCCTGACCGTGTGAGGGAGTGGAATTAACATAACATGCATAGCTGAGCCGGAGGATTCCTTCTCTCCCTCGGGCTTTAATGACTTGTTTCT
Source organism: Callorhinchus milii (assembly GCF_018977255.1). Taxonomy (NCBI): domain Eukaryota; kingdom Metazoa; phylum Chordata; class Chondrichthyes; order Chimaeriformes; family Callorhinchidae; genus Callorhinchus; species Callorhinchus milii. The sequence continues at coordinate 267,668 of NW_024704797.1, forward strand.
ACTGCGGCTGTTTCAGCTGTCGCCCCAGCCATTTTCCTGTGATAGCGCCGTTTAGTGCTCGCCGTTTAAAAACAACAAATAAATCATAAGGAATATTGTGTGGGGGCGGAGGCGCGCTCGGCTCCTGATCTCTCCCTAATTGATTTCAAAATCGGGGTATTTCTGGCGCTGGCTCACAATCTTTAGCTTTCTCGTCATTGTTGTTTAATCACACCGTGTGTTATGGTGTGTTTTCTTGCTGCTTGTCATTGCCCAGAAGGCAGCTAGGATGTTGTGTGAATCGAACCAATTTTCTGCTTGCTTTAAGCTGTGAAACCGGATTTTTTTTTTTGTCTTGCTTTATGTCTGATAATTTACCCTGTCCTCCCACTTGTCCCTCGTCCCCTCCGCTCCACCATCGGTGGCCGTGCTTTCAGCAGCAACAACAAATTGTATTTATATAGCGCCCCCCACCCCCACACACGCAGGGGGAGGTGTCCCGCGGAGATTGACAACTGGCTTTGTGCTCCCCCCCCACACCCCCCAAATAAATCTGGTCATTCAATCCACGACTGTGTGTGGGACGTCGCTTTGCCCAATTGGCTGCTGCTGTCTCGCCCACAAAATATACCGTCACTACACTTTACAGTATATCCTTTGAAGCCCTTTGAGACGTCTCAAAGCCGCGATAAGGTGCTGCATTAACGGCCAGGATTATTATTATTATTATTCCACCTTTTTCCCCCCCGGGTTATTGTTCTGTTTTGATACCTCTTTCAGGCTGCGTTACTGGTGAGAAACAGGGGAGAGATAGAGAGAGATATAGAGAGATAGAGAGAGATATAGAGAGAGAGAGAAGAGCGACCGGGGATTGTTTAGTGCCTTCCACATAAAGGAAACGTCCCAAGACATTTTATTAGAAATGAATTGAGTGTAAATATGGTGTTTAATTTGCACCAGGAACTTCCCTTAAACACGGAGCTGAGCCGCGTAAGGGTTGTGCGTGTGAGGAGAGCTGTGGGAGAGCTCCGCATACCCTACTAATAATACTCCTTACATTTGGTAAACAACAACGTGCATTAAAATAGCGCCCTTCACGCTGGGTAGCGTCCTGGAGCGCTTCACAGTGGCGGAGTCTGACAACGAGCGAGGGAGAGGGGGGGGGGGGGGGAGTCTCAAGTGTCTCAAAGCGCTTCACAGGATATACTGTAAAGCGTAGAGACTGTGTGTCTTGTGGGCGAAACGCAGCACCTGATTGTGCACAGCGGCGTCCCACCCGCAGTCGTGGAGCGAGCGACCAAATGCTTTGACGGTTCCCGACTCAATGCTTTGCAGTAAGAAACTTGTGAAAATCAATCTCTCTCTCTCTCTCTCTCTCTCTCTCTCTCTTCCTCCGTACGCACTGGTGTCGCCTTTAAAATGCGAGACCGATGCCAAGGCCGATGTGAGCCTGAGAGCAGATTCAATGCCTTCCGCAATGCTGCTATTTGCCTTGCAAACGAAACCGGCTTTTAAAATGTCAGCCTTGACCCTTCATCTCCCAGTTGTGTGTATGTGGGTGGGGGAGAAGGAGTGAGACCGCGCACACACAGACACACACACACACACACAGACACACACAGACAGGAGAAGGAGGAGTAAGAGAGAAACTGAGAGGAGGTGTGCGCTGCCGTGTTTATTGACGGTCCTTGCATTTGATACAGTGACTTCCCAAAGCGCTTCACGGGATTCGCTGTAAAGCGCAGTGACTGTGTGCTTTGTGGGCGAACCCGGCCGCCGACTTATGTCCCCGCAAAGCACCGCTAAGAGATTGTATTTGGGAGATTGTCGGCTTAGGACACCAAGAGAGGGAGAAACTCCCTTCACTTTCGGAGCAGTGCCACAGGGATCTTTTAACGTTTCCCCGAGCAGGCAGGCGGGAGCTCACTGCTCGGTAAACAGAGGTGCGTGTGTGTGCCGAGTAAGGAAACGTACTCCACGTTCTGCCCTGTCCCTCCCAGACGAGAATCGAACTCAGGTCCTCGCTTGCGAGGAGAGTCCTCTAACCACTGCACCACTGGACAAGTGTATTTTCCTGCCTCGTTGTAATCGCTCACGGCTGCTCACGGCCTTTCCCCCCCCACTTCCCCTCTCCACTTGCTGGTAATCGCTGGTCACAGGTAACTCATCGAAAACGCACCGATGGCTTTACTGTTAATTTCCCGGGTAATTTTACAAATGATTGAATAATTGAACTGTCCCTTGGGGACGCTGTCTTCCCTTTTTTGAAATTAATCTGATTTCAGGGATGTCCGGAGGGGATTTTGAGTCTCGAATTGTTATTAAACGTGGCCGTCACTCTCATTAAAGCAAGGGATTGATAATAATAATCCTTGCACGTCTCTGAGTTGTCTCAGAGCACTTTACAACACACACTGTAAAGTGAATTGACTCTTATTTTTATGGGTGAAACGCAGCAGCCAATTGCGCACAACCGTGTCCCACAGACAGTGGTGGATTGAGTGACCACATTATAATTTTTATTTGAAGCAATTATTACCCCCAGAAAAGCGATCCACCAATTGACTGACAAGTGCATTCCTACTCACTGCTGGTAAACAGAGGCGCGTGTGGAGTAAGGAAACTTGCCCAACGTTTCGCCCTTCCCAGGAATCAAACCCAGGTCCTCTCGCTTGCGAGGCGAGTGCTCCGACCTCCACGCTGCAGGGCTCCACACGCCAGGAAACAGGCATGGGAGTTGACATTTGAGTTTCTGTGTTTTTTTTTAAAGAAAAAAAAGAGACACCGATTTCTTGAGAGCCTCGTCTGGGAGGAGTGACTGCAGAATCCTTTTGAGCGACTCTTCTCCAGCCCCCGATATGCGCTGAGAGCTCGTTTCAAATTGGTATTTACACATCTGTTTGCTTTAATTATCCACACTGTGATGTAAACAAGTGTGCGTGTGATGTGGAGTTCTGGAGCGTGGTGGTTAGCGCGCTCGCCTCACAAGCGAGAGGACATGGGTTTAATTCCCGGCCGGGCAGGGCGATGCCTTTGGCAAGTTTCCTTACTCCACACACACACACACACACCACACACCCCTCTGTTTACCGAGCAGTAAACACGGTTGTTAGTCGATTGGTGCATCGCTTTCTGGGAGTAATAATCCCTCCCCCCAAAAAATGTGGTTCCTCAATCCACGACTGTTTGTGGGACGCTGCTGCGTCTGCTGTGTTTCACTGACAAAGTACACAGTCACTGCACTTCACAGCGTAGCATATACGGTGAAGCGTTTTGAGACGTCTCAACGACGTGACAAAGACGCTCTGATCGAATGCAAAAGGAATATTATTATTCACAACAACAACCTTCCATTCCGCAGCGCCTCATCACATCTTCGAGATGTCTCGAAGCGCTTCGCAAGATACACCGCAAAGCGAATCGACTGTATTTTGTGGGCGAAACGTGGCGGCCAGTTGCGCGCAGCCGGGTCCCAAACAGTCGTGGACAGTAAACCCTTTGATTAGATTTGCTGTAACTCATTCCCGGGTTTGCTTTATTCTATATATAAACCGTCCTTCTCAGGAGGTGCTGCCCTTGTTTTGTAATCTGCCGGGCAGCCATCTTTCCCCTCTGTCCCTGTGACTCTCTGCAGCAGCGATCTGCATTCTGTCTCACCATAATACACGTTCGGAATTTTCCATGCTTTTATTCTCTGTTCTCTAAACCACACGCTCTGCCCTTTACCGTTTGCAGTTTTAACTGGTTAAATTCCAGCAGTAACCCAATACGCACACTGGAGATTTCCCTCTCTCCTCTCTCCCACCACCGCCCCACCGAGCCTCGGCTCTTGTCACCTCGGCTTTCAGCTGCTACGACCCCGAAGCTCCTGAACTCCCTCCCTCGATCCCTCCGCCTTTACCCCTCCCTCCCCACTTGCAAACCCCGCCTGAAGACGTTTTTGACCGTGCTTACGGTCGGTCACCCCCCCCCTTCCCCTCCCTCTCCCCCTGGCTCGGGGTCAGACTCCGCCACTGTCAAGCACTCCGGGACACTACCCCCGCGTGAAGGGCACTGCATAAGTGCGAGTTGTTGTTGTTGTCAGTCACTGTTTGCATTGGAGGTGTGATTGCTGTAATATTTCTCATAACGAGCGAGAGTGCATTTGAGGATGTGTGACCCCAAATATAAATGGGCTTTGTTTTTTTTTTACTTTATGTTGCTGGAAACGAGGTGCTTGAAGTATGGTCATTTTCGGCGAATGACAGCGGTAATTTTTCTGCTGGCGTTACTGCCTCGTAGCTGCTCGCTCTGTCTTGCGTGTGGGCAGTTAAATAACACTCATCCGTGTGTTCGATGCAGCACCTTATTACGCCTTCAGAGGCATCTCTCGAAGCGCTTCACAGGATATGCTGTAAAGTGTCGCGACCAGTGCATCTTGTGAGCGAAACGTGGCGGGCGATTTGCCGTGAAGCAAGCGAGGGATTTTGTTCCGGGGGGGAATTGTCGGCCAGGATACCAGGGGAGAGAGAGAGAGCGAGAGCGACTCCCTTCTCTGTTTGAATAGTGCCGCGGGAGAACTTAACGGTCCACCTGAACGGGCAGGCGGGAGCTTGGTCTTAACGTCTCGTCCGAAGGACGGCGTCTCCCCGACAGTGCAGCGCGTTCTCCCCCCCCTCCTCCGGGACTGGGTTGGAGGGTGAGCCTCGAGTACACGAGTTCCAAGTCCCAAAATGGAGTTTGAACCCACAGACTTCTTGACTCAGAGGCCAGAGAAGTGCAACTGGGTGGGTGGGTGGGTGGGTGGGTGAGCTGACGCACCGGATTAGTGGTGTCTAAAAGCGCTTCCTGAAATGAGTTACTTTGAAGTGAAACGACAATTAACCCCAACCGCTGGGACGGCTCGTGGCAGCTGTATGTCACCTGCGAGCTTCCCGCCCGTAGCCCACGTGCGTGCGCGCGCGCGCACGCGTGTGCGTGTGTGCCCGAACTGTATTGGAGCGTCAGCTTGGACCCTGTGAGTTCCAGGTTGGGACTTGGAACTCGACTGCGGCGCTGGGGAGAGGGCGAGCCCCGCACTGTCGGGAGGCGCTGCCCTGCGATTGGGACGTGAAACCGAGCTCCCCCTCTGCCCGTTGAGGAGGACGTCGAAGATCTCCCGCGGTGCCGTTCGAAAGGAGAAGGCAGTTTCTCGTTCTCTCCTAATTATTATCCTTGCGTTTGATACAGCGCCTTATCAGGCCGTCGATATGTCTCAAAGCGGCTTCGTGGGATACGTCGTGAAGTGGTTTTGACTGTGTATTTTGTGGATGAAACGTCAACAGGATCCCCCACATAAAATTGGCCACTCACTCCACGACTGTTTGCGGGATTATTAATATTATTATCGCTTTGCAAATGAATGAAAGTGTACGTGTCAGCCTTTTATTATTTTTTTTTTTTGCCTCTCTGGCTCCCTGTAAGAGTTGGGTGGTTAAGCGTATGTGCTCGTGACCTGCTTTCGACAGTGCTTTGCTGTTCTGGTTCTGTAGCCGTGAAGGGAATTTCCACGCAGAAACCCCAACGATCCCTGCTCTAAATTAGTGGAAGTACCGGTACCCGGATTGGGAGTCCTGCAGCGCAGTGGTTAGAGTGCTCGTCTCGCAAGCGAGGTTCGATTCCTGCGCAGGGCGAAACCTCGGGCGAGTCTTAAGCCACTTGTAAAAAGTGTCCAGATGTTACTTCCGAACCCAGCGGCGTTGGCGTTCAAATACACTCTTCGTTTTCATCTGTTCTGGCCTCCGAGGCCGTTTTTTTTTTTTTTTTCTGTCTAAGTCGTGAGTTTCCCCTCATGCCTGGGTGCCGCTGAACACTGTCGCTGTGCTGTTTACTGCTGGGTAAACAGAGGTGTGCGCGCGCGTGCGTGCGTGTGGAGTAAGAAAACTTGCCTAAGATTTTGCCCAGCCCAGCCGGCCGGGGATCGAACCCAGGTCCTCTCGCTCGCAGGGCAAGTGCTCTAACCACTAAGTTACAGGACTCCACAAATGAGCAACAGGAGTAGCTTTTACGTACGGAGTCCGTTTAAAGCGTTTAACTGTGTGTGGTGCGGTGGTTGCTTGTGGGTGTTTTAGGCACGTCCTGGTGAGTTGATCTGTAGACGAGGGACGGACCGTACTGAGTACCAATGAGTCAGACGCTCAGTCTGTCTGCCTTTTAAAATTGATAAAATGAGTAATCGTCGACGAGAGCGGTAACCAGGGTCTCCGTGTGGTTTAACTGACACCGGAGCCTACTTGCGTCGTTTTAAAATAAAACGCTTTGGCCTTGCTGTCAGTCACCTTTGCCGTCTAACCCGTGAAGCGCTTTGAGGCATCTCGATGAACGTCGATGGGGCAGTGTGTCAAAGGCGAGAATTATTATTATTATTATTATTATTATCTTTCCTTCCCATCCACTTGGCTTCCACCGAAGCTCAATGTCAAACCTACCAGAGTAACAGTGATAATCCTGGCATCTGATACAGCACTCTATCACGTCGTTGTGGCGTCTCAAAGCGCTCCGCAGGATATACCGTAGAGTGTAGTGACTGTGTGTTTTGTGGGCAAAACGCGGCTACTAATTGCGCACAGTTGTGGATTGAGTGACCGAATTATTATTATTTTGAAGGGATTATTACCCCCCCCCCCCGGTAAACGATCTGCCGATCGACTAACAAGCGGGTTGCTGCTGACTGCTAGTAAACAGAGCTGTGTGGTGTAAGGAAACTCGCTCTGACCCGCCCGGCCGGGAATCAAACGCACGTCCTCTCGCTTGCGGAGTGAGCTCTCTAACCACTGATCTGAACGAGCAGGATATTGGTTGCTAAAGCAGTTGAGTTTCAGCCCCCGGAAATCCAGCTCGAGCTGAACTTGCTTATCAGAGACGCACCTGGAGTCCATCCCACGTACAGCAAGTTCTGTGTCACTGTGACACAAGCCCGGGCCTCGCAGGCAGAGAAACCAGACTGAGCCGCGGTGTTACACACAGGAGGAACGACTGGGGAAGCTCAGAGCTCCAGCATTGGTGGGAAAAACTCCGGAGGGGGCTTGGAAACACAGGAACAGGAGAAGGCCATTCAGCCCCTCGAGCCTGTGCCTCCATTCTGTACGATCGTGGCTGATCTGTACCTCGAGTCCAATCACTCACCCTTGCCCTGATTCCCTTAATACCCTGACCTGACAAATAGCCGTCCGCCTCAGTCTTGAAGATGTAAATGGATCCAGTCATAGTCAACAGCCTTCTGGGGGGGAGAGCGAGAGAGAGAGAGAGAGAGAGTTGCAGATTTCCACTCGCCTTTGGGTGACAAACTGCCTCCTGATTTCGCTCCCGAACGGCCGAGCTCTAATGTTAAGATGATGCCCTCTGGTTCTGGATTTCCCCACCCACCGGAGGAAACGGTTTCTCTGCGTCTCCCCGATCGAATCCCTTTATTATTCTGAAGGTTACGTATCTACGAATGTTTGGCCGGGCTGGAGAGAGAGTAAACCGGGAACCTGCTTGTGAGCCGATTGGCAGATCGCTTTCCGGGGGTAATAATACCGTCAAAATAAATAATGTGGTCACTCAATCTATGACTGTTTGTGGGACACGGCCATAATAATAATAATAATAATAATCCTTGCATTTGATACAGCGCTTTTCACGTCGGGAGGACGTCCCAAAGCGCTTCGCAGAACACACTGCAAAGTGAAGTGACTGTATGTTTGTGGGTGAACGCGGCGGCCGATTACGCACAGCGATGTCCCACAAACAGTCGTGGATTGAAAATGACCAATTTATTATTGTTTTGGGTTTTTTGGAGGGGTTATTATTAGGGCTCTGTGTGGAGTAAGGAAACTTGCCCGAGGTTTGGCCCTGACTGACCCCCCGGGGATTGAACTCAGGTCTCTCACTCACAAAGCGAGTGCTCTAACCCCTGAGCTACAGGACTCCACAATCAGCCATGTGCAATCAGCCGCCACGTTTCGCCCGCAAAACAACACAGTCGCTTCACTTTACGGTGTATCCCGCGAAGCACCTTTGAGACATTCCGATGACGCGACAGGGCCGGGGTATCAAATGCGAGGATTATTATTATTATTATTGTTGTCGTCGTCGAATCCTGTGAAGCCGAAATGAGAGGTGCCCCACCACACGCGATGATTGTTATCACGGCTTTTTCCTCTCAGCCTCCTGTTGCAGTGGAGCGAGGGAGGCCCGCGCTTGCTGCTCTGTGTGTCTGACGTGTGCGTACGTTTCCCGGCTTGGAATCATTCTCGTCAGTGCTGCCTGGTCGGAGCTGCTCTGCTTTGTGTGACTCATTCCATTTCCGTCACACGCAACGGCTTTCATATCCTCTTTAGGAAACTCTTTTTAAAATACGCGCACACACACACACACACACACACACACACACAGACCTTATCGCAGGCAACTTCTCTTGTCTTTATATATCTACGCGTGTCGTCTTGATGCCGTGCGCGTGCGGAGCCCCGCGCGGTAACCCCTTCAGAAAATAATGTGAACGCGGTCGCTCAGTCCACGTCTGTTTGTGGCACGTCGCTGCACGCAATTGGCTGCCGCGTTTTGCCCACAAAAGACAGTCATTACACTTTACAGTATATTCTGTGAAGCGCTTTGAGACGTTTTGAAGACGCGATAAGGCGCCGTATCGAATGCCGGGATTATTGTTGTTTTGTGAAAGGGTCGGGATGTTGGTGTTTAGACGGAGACTGAAAAAACGGCTGCTACGATTCCGTGTGTCAGTCTGGCTCAGTCGCTGTGTGTGTGTGTGTGTGTGTGTGTGTGTGTGTGGCTCAGTCGCTGTGTGTGTGTGGCTCAGTCGCTGTGTGTGTGTGTGTGGCTCAGTCGCGGTGTGTGTGTGTGTGTGGCTCAGTCGCTGTGTGTGTGTGGCTCAGTCGCGGTGTGTGTGTGGCTCAGTCGCTGTGTGTGTGTGTGTGTGTGTGTGGCTCAGTCGCTGTGTGTGTGTGTGGCTCAGTCGCTGTGTGTGTGTGTGTGTGTGTGGCTCAGTCGCTGTGTGTGTGTGTGTGTGTGTGGCTCAGTCGCTGTGTGTGTGTGTGTGTGTGTGTGGCTCAGTCGCTGTGTGTGTGTGTGTGTGGCTCAGTTGCTGTGTATGTGTGTGTGTGTGTAGGGAAGAGGGGATGAAGAGACAGGGGAGTCAGACTAAATGGCTGACTGTGTCCGAGAGTTGGCAGAGCTGTGTTGGGCCTAATGGGCTCCCGCTGCAGAGTTGGCTGATTGTATCTGTGAGTGTGAATGAAGACCTTTGTTTCGCTCCCAGTGTTATCGCGGCTATAATCAGTCAGTCCGCTTGGCACAAGCAGAGAAGGACCGAGTCCTTCCTGCTCCCTGCCTTGTCCATAGTACAGCGGGTTTAACCACTCAACCGTGTAACATGCCCTGCAGATTGTGTCGAGCTCCGAGTCCAGGCTCCTCTGGCTCCCCAACCCCACAACGCTTCCAGTTCAAGATCCTCGCCCTCGCCTTCGAATCCCTCCGCGGTCTTACCCCCGTCCCTATCGCCGCGACCTCCTCAAACCATAGCAACCTGACCACACCCTCTGGTCAGCGGGCACCGTCCTGCTTCACATCTCCCGGCCCCACCGTTGGGCTTTCAGCCTATCTGCCTCTGCTCTCTGGAACCCCACCCCACCCCAGAGTCCCTTTGACTCGCTCCCTCCCGCAACTCGTTCAAGGTGCGGGAGGGGGTGAATTAATGATAGTAATAATTCGGTCGCTCTGTCCACAACTGTTTGTGGGACACTGCCGTGCGCAATCGGCTGCCGCGTTTCGCCCACAAAACACACAATCACTACGTTTTACAGTGTATCCTGTGAAGCGCTTTGAGACGTCTCGAAGACGTGATAAGGCGCCGTATCAAATCCAAGGATTATTATTATACATGGTCCGACTCAAGACCTTGGGATGTCTTCCTAATGCGAAAGCTGCTGTGTGAATGTAAAATTATAATAATAATAATCCTCATCACAGCATCGATCCGTCTCAAAGCGCTTCACAGGATGCGCTGCAAAATGAAGTGACGGTATTTTTTGTGGGTGAAACGCAGCAGCCAATTGTGCACAACAACGTCCCACAAACAGTCATGGATTGAGTGACCAATTTATTATTATTTTTTGGAGGGCTTATTGCCCCTTTTAAGTGATCCGTCAATTGACTAACGAGCGGGTTCCTACTTATTGCGGGTAAACAGAGGCGTGTGTGTGTGTGGAGTAAGGAAACCTGTCCAAGGTTTCGCTCCACCCACCCAGCTGGGAATCAAACCCGGGTCCTGTGGCTTGCGAGGCGAGCGCTCTAACCTCTACGCATTTGAGTGCAATAAAATGTGATTTGTTTTGTTGTTGTTTTACTTGGCAGCGAAGAGAAATCAGAAGAGAATGAACAGAGCGGGCAGAAGGAGAAACTACTGAGGCTTAAAAAATACAAGAAGAAGGAGGAGCGAGATGAAGGCAAACACCGAGACACTCAGCCCGCAGCGGCAGACACTCAGCCCGCCCCGCCGGAGCCCGCCGACGGCAACAAAGCCGAGACAGCGGAGCACGAGGGAGCTATGGCCGACACACCCTCCACTCCCAAACCTCGCCGCTCGCTCATCAGGGACCGGGGGCCGCTGTACGAAGACCCCACCCTGCCCCAGGGCTGGGCACGCAAACTCAAACAGAGGAAGTCAGGCCGTTCGGCCGGCAAATATGACGTTTACATTATCAAGTAGGTGGCTTTGGGTTAGCTCCGCGTGAGGAGCGCTGTGTAACAATACTATCACTAATAATAGTAATAATAATAATAATAATCCTTGCGTTTGATGTACCGCCTTATCGCGTTGTTGAGACACTCGTTTTCAAATCCCTTCACGCCCTGGCACCTCCCTCCCTCTCTCTCCGACCTGCTTAACCCCTAACCCAACACCCGCTCGCTGCCTCCGCCACTCGGCTGGCTCCAACCTTCGGCTTGTCCCTCGTGCCCTCCCTTCCACCATCGGCAGCAACACTTTCAGCCACTGCACCCTGAAACTGTCAGTCCCTCCCTGAATCCCTCCAGCTTGCCCCCCCCCCCTTTCAGGTAACGCCTGAAGACCGTCCTCTTCAATTGTGCCTATGATCACCTCCCCCGGGGGCCCGGTGTCGTGCTCTGTGTGACTCTCTCTCTCTCTCTCTCTCTCGTAGCCCACAAGGAAAAGCGTTCCGTTCTAAAGTGGAGCTCATCGCGCACTTTGAGAAGGTGGGCGACACCACCTTGGACCCCAACGACTTTGACTTCACCGTAACCGGGCGGGGGAGCCCCTCGCGGAGAGAGAAGAAGCCCCCCAAAAAGACCAAGGCCCCCAAGTCGCCTGGCACGGGCAGGGGGAGGGGGCGTCCCAAGGGCAGCGGCAAGGACAAGGCCACTCAGAAAGGGGGCTCGAGCCGGCGACTGTCCGACAAGAGCGCGGCCAAACTGCTGGTCAAAATGCCCTTCACCGCTCCCCTGCTCCCCGGGCCGGGCGAGGTGGCAGCGTCCTCAGGACAGCAGCACCCCAAAGTCCAGCGTAAAGGGGGTCCCGGCAGGAAGAGGAAATCGGAGGCCGAGCCGAGGGCGGTGCCCAAGAAGAGGGGGAGGAAGCCGGGGGGAGGTGGGGGGAGCGGGGGCGGGGGAGGACCAGCTCCGGCCGTGAAGAAAAAGGCGGCCAAGGAGTCCTCTTCGTGTTCCTCGTCGTCGCTGGCCAAACCGGAGGAGGTGGCGGTGCTGCCGATCAAGAAGAGGAACCTGGGGGAGGAGAGCTCACCGCTGAAGAAGAGGAAAAGCACACGCATGTTCGAGGGGGATAGCAGCGGGAGCGTGCCCGCTCTGGGGGTCTCGGAGACCAAGGAGAACCCCCCCTCTCAACAGCCACCTCCGCCGCCTCCACCACCACCGCCGCCGCCGCCGCAGCAGCAGCAGCAACAACAACAACAACAGCAGCCACAGGCAGAGACAGCGACGGGAGCCGGGGCGGGAGACAAGAGCGGGAAAGGACTGAAAGGCGGGAAGAGCGTCGTGGCTCCCCCCAAGGGGAGAGAGGCCAGCCCGAAGGGAAGGGCGGCCAAGAAGGAGTCGCACCAACTGCAGCCCCAACCGCAGCCCCAACCCCAACCACAGCCCCAACCACAGCCCCAACCACAGCCCACCGTTCAGGAGGCCGAGAGCTCGAGAGACAGGAGCAGCCCCTCGGAACCCAAAGACTTGAGCACCAGAGGGTGTGCGGGGGAGGAGCGAGCGCCCCGGAGCAGGCCCGAGGCCCTCCCGCCGGGAGCCAGGGAGGCTCCAAAGACTGCCGAGGCCCCGGAGAGGGGCAAACTGCGCGGCGAGGGCGACCCGCGAGGCCTGATCTCCTCCGTGTCCAGGCCGGCCCGCGAGGAGGCGGGCGACACCAGGGCCGCCGTGTCGGAGAGGGTGAGCTGACTTTGATTCTAGGAAGAGGAGAAAAAGGAAAAGGAAAAAAAAAAGAAAGAAAGAAAGGAAGGAAGGAAGGAAAGGACGGTGGGATGGACGGGTGGACGTAACAAGGCAGCTGTTGTCTGTTGTCTCCTTGTGAGTAGGGCGCTAACTAACCTAGGCTTTTTCAGTCAGAGCAGCAAAGCCGAGCCGGGCGAAGCCAGGCCGAGCCAGACTGATATTTCCAAGCTCACGATCGCGGGGCGAAGGGTTTTTAATTTCTAATTTCTTCCTCCCGAGTGTTTTTCCTTTTTTTTTTTTCTTTTTCCCCCCCACCCCCCACCCCCCGCATCGTATCTCGTTTTTTGTCTTGTTTTTTTTTTTTCAGGGTGTCGAAAACTGTCCCGAGTCCGTCTTTTCGTGTCTTGTGCTACGCTCTGGAAATCCTACCGTGTGAGAGGGAGGGAGGGAGGGAGAGAGGGAGAGGCGGGTGCGAGGTGGGGGTGGGGGGAGAACTCCCTCTCTTACATCCTCTCCGCACCCTCTCTCTCCGCACCTCTCTCTCCACATTGCCCTTTCTCTCTCTCTCTCTCTTTCTCTCTCCCCGCACCCCTGTCTCTTTAAGTGGTAGGAATCCTGTAGCGTAGCGGTCAACACACTCGCCTCGCATTCCTGGCCAGGCAGGGCGTGGCAAAATCTTGGGCAAGTTTCCTTACTCCACACACACACACACACACACACACACACACACACACATATACACACACCTCTGTTTAACTAGCAGTAAGTAGGAACCCGCCTGTTAGTCGATTGGCGGATTGACTTTCCGGGGATAATAATCCCTTCAAAAAAAAAACAATAAAAATAATAATGTGGTCACTCAATCCGCGACTCTGTGCGTGGGACGTCGCTGGACCCAGTTGGCTGCCGGGCTGTCGCCCACAAAAACACGCAGCCACCTTCACTTTGCGGTATATTCCGTGAAGCGCTTTGAGGCCGTCTCGAAGACGTGATAAGGCGCTGTGTCAAAAGGCAAGGATTATTATTGTCGTGAGGAGTAGGAAATTAGCAGAAAAGTTGGTGTCCTGTTGAGCTGTCCTGAGCGTGCTTTGCCGGCGTTCCGATGTCTTTAGAGGCAGGAAAGGGTTTTGGTTGGTTTTTTTTTTTTATCTGTTACGTTTCCTCTTATCTTCCTCTCTCTCTCTATCGTGTATGTGTTTTGACGGGTTTGTCCCGACTCGGACACCTCCTCTTCCATTCCACATGCGTTGTCTTGTCAGGGGCTTGAGGTGTCTCTCTCTCTCTCTCTCTCTCTCTCTCTCTCTCTCTCTCTCTCTCAATCCATCAGCCCCCACCCCACAGAGGTTACATCTATGTCCAACAAGTGGTTAGTCACATGTATATGGGGAGAGGGGTGGGTGTAGTGGAACGGGAAAGGGGGTGGGTGGGAGCGGGGGTCGCGAGTGACTGAGCTGTAGATCCCATCACTGTGATCAGCCGGGTGTCTGATCTCCACTCGCACACACACGGAAACCCGTCACCGTGACCGGCCGGGTGTCTGACACACACACACGGAAACCCGTCACCGTGACCGGCCGGGTGTCTGACACACACACACGGAAACCCGTCACCGTGACCGGCCGGGTGTCTGACACACACACACGGAAACCCGTCACCGTGACCGGCCGGGTGTCTGACACACACACACGGAAACCCGTCACCGTTGCTGAAGAGTCTCCAAACCCAACTGAGAATTCCCTGCATCCATCCCACCCGCACCTGGAAATTCCCACAGATAGATTGTCGGGATGGGACACTCTCTCTCTCTCTCTCTCCCCCACCCCGGAGAGACGCACCCTGCTTAACTAAGTCCGGAGAGTATTAGGCGCAGGTTGGCAAGAGCCAAGGCTTGGGGGGAGGCCCAGAGTCTGCGTTGGGGTAACTGCTGGTACAAAAACTGCGCAGGAGAGTTTTAAGCTCATTTAGAGGGGGATATTAAATGTTAGAATTTGCTGGCGAAAGAAAACTATGGTCCATCTCGTTCGACTTCCACCATCCTGGCAGTCGCTTTGAAATGCCGTGTCCCAAACTGCACACTGTATCCCCAGATATTATTTCCTTCAAGGAAACTATCTCGTTTGTTCTTGAAACAAACAACACTTTCTGCTTCCACCGTACGTCTCCTTAGAGAGCCTGTTCCGCGCGTTTATTACTCGCTCACTGAAGTAGTGTTTCCCCGCAGATTTGTTCTGAACTTACCCCCTTCAATCACGGGCCGTGTCCTCTGGTTCAACTGTTCAGTACGAGATAAGACAGTTTATCATGTTCCACGTTGTCTTGCCTCTCCATTAAAGGTGCACATAATCTGTGGATTGGAACTGTTAACACGCTCAGAGCTTCGCAGACGTCTTTTGGAGGGTAGGGGGAGAGGGTGGGAAACAGCTTTATCTTAAAGCAGTAAAGTGGGTGGGGAGTGGGGGGGGGGTTTAGAGGGTGGCAGAGTAGAGTTCGTGTATTTCCTCCCTCTTTCCCCCTTCTGTACTCCTCTTTTATTTTGGTAAGAGGCTAATAGATTTGCTCTGCAAAAATCAATCGAAGCCATCCAGGCCTCTGTGGCTCAGTCGTTCTCTCTCTCTCTCTCTTTCTCTCTCTCTCTCTCTCTCTCTCTCTCTCTCTGTCTGTCTCTCTCTCGCCTCCGAGTCAGAAGGTTGAGGGTTTGAGGCCCCCACGTGTCAGCGTCGGGACTCGGATTGGAATCTCCCCCAGTCGAAGCTGACGGACCAGCGCAGAGCTGGTGGTGTGTTGCGTTGTCGGAGGCTTCGTCCTTCGGATGAGATGCAAAACTGAGCTCCCTGCCTGTGCGAACGTTAAAGATCTCCCACAGCGCTATTCGAAAAGAGAAGGGAGTCCCTCTCTCTCTCTCTCTCTCTCCTGGTGTCCAGGCCGACAATCCCTCGAATAAACACGCTCGCTCCGTGGCTGCGTGCGGGGATGGGGATGCCGCTGTGCGATACAGTAAAATTCCTGATAGCTCGACCCTGGCTTAACCAGTCACCGCCACTTGAGAGTCATCGCAGCGCTGCCGATATCCCGGCCACATTTATTTATGTATGTGTACACGTCGCCACTCCTGGTAGCAAGTCACTGGGCCCATTTACCCTCGGGAGAGACTCTCGAGATATCAGGAGTTCGCTGTACGAGCTGTGGAAGGGCTTTGAGACGTCTTGACGACTTGATCAACCGCCGGGTCGTGGTTGCAGGGGTTATTATTCTTGCGATTGGAGTATAGGCCAGAGGGGCGCAGTGGCTTTCTGGTTGAGGGGTGGAGACGTGTACCAAATACAAGCAGCTTCTTTTTTTTTTTTTTTTGCCTGATAGGACAGTGGATCAGCGGGGATAGTGGTTATGAACATGTTCTTCCTCCCCGCGCTCACTCTGTAGCGCTCGAACCACTGAGCTGTGGAGTCTTGGAGCGCAGTGGATAGAGCGCTCGCCTCGCAACCGAGAGGATCCGGGTTCGATTCCCGGCCAGGCAGGCGGGGCGAAACATTGGGGAGGTTTCCTTACCCCCCCCCCCCCCCCCCCCACACACACACACACACACGCACATACACACACGCACACGCACAAACACGTGCGCCTCTGTTTGCCTAGCAGCAAGCAGGAACCCGCTTGTGTCCTTGTGAAGCGCTTTTGAGACGCCTGGAAGGCGCGATAAGGCGCTGCATCAAATGCAAGGATTATTGTTATCGAGCAGTTTGCCGGGACAGACGGGTGGGGGTTTGAGGCTGACATCAAACTGGACAGAAAGACGTCTTCCTGCTGATCTCTCTGGCGATCCCGTGCCTGTCTGTGTCTGTCACTCCCCTGGCACAGCGCGCGCACAAGGAGGTCCATTGTCCCTGGATTCGCTCAGGCACAGAGGTGCTGTGTGCGTGTGTGTGCGCGCGTGCGCGCGGGCGCACAGGCATCTCTCTTCCCCCCCCCCGTCGCACTTTGTCCGCCCGTCCGTCTTCCCTCTCCACCCCGGGTTGACACGTCTCCACGCTATGTTCCAGCAGAGTTAGAAGCAGGGCTTTGAGGGTGTTCTCGTGAGCCAGTTTAACCGGCCCTCAAACCACTGGCTTCAGTTCTGGTCAGCCAGGTGTCTCCTGACACAAGTGAACCCGTCACCGTGCTTAAAATAGTTCCCCGTCTGCTACCTACCACATGGAAATTCCCTCGTCTGGAATGCAATGCTCTCTCTATCTCTCCCTCTCTCTCCCTCCCTCTCTCTCTCTTCCTCCCCCCCCCCTCTCGAGGACACAACCTGCTTAGGTAATTCTCGTGCGGACTGGCAAGAGCCAAGGCTCAGGGTGGGTGAGAGGATGTCAGACCACACAGCTCATGAGGCGTATGAGTTGTGGGGGGGGGGGGGGGTAACTGCTGGAGTCTAACCAGCGAAAACAGCACAGTTTGCCCATCGAGAGCGCTGTCTGGCAAGCCTTCCCAGCTCGGACCACGGTACCCGTTAGGGCTTCGGCTTGTAGGGTTAACGGGAGCCGATTTAGTGGAAAGAATCTGTGATCGTGGAGTTCTGTAGTGTAGTGGTTAGAGCACTCACCTCACAAGCGAAAGGACCTGGGTTTGATTCCCAGGTCGGGCAAAACCTTCAGCCAGTTTCCTTACTCCACCCACACGCCTCTGTTTGCCGAGCAGTAAGTAGGAACTTGGTAGTTAGTCGATTGGCGGATCACTTTTCCTGGGGTAATAAATCCTTTTAAAAAAAAAATTTGCTCACTCAATCCACGGCTGTTCGTGGGACGTCTCCGTGCGCAATCGGCTGCCGCGTTTCACCCACCAAATACACAGTCACTCCACCTTGCAGTGTATCCCGTGAAGCGCTTTGAGACGTCTCGAAGACATGAGAAGGCGCTGTATCAAATGCCCAGGATTGTCACTTATTATTATTATTATTATCCCCAGTGATGTGAGGTTCCTTTTCCTGTAACCCGTAGCCGCTAACACTCCTCCGCATCTTGTTCTGTAGAATATCGCTTTTCTGGTCAGGTTTGTTTTGCACGGAATATAGAGAGAAAACAATGGTTTTATATATTTTTTTTATCGAAAAAAAAACATGGAATTGTAAAACTGTTCTGCTTGTGACTTTGGACAGATGTCTGGGAATAAAACTATATATAAAAAAAGTATATATATATATATCTATAAATATATATAAATATGTTGCTTTTACAGTGTTCATGTACGATCATGTGTAGAGTAAACGTGGAGTGCTGATGTTTTTTTTAAATTATTAAGACAGGATGTTAGTGAGACTTTTTTTCTTTTTCTTTTATCAAGAATCCTGTAAGTGTAGAGGTTAGAGCGCTCGCCTCGCAAGCGAGAGGACCTGGACTCGATACCCGGCCGGGCTGGGCGAAACGTTAGGCAAGGTTCCTTACTCCACTCCACTTACTCCAAGCAGTAAGTAGGAACCCGGTTGCTAAGTCGATTGACGGATCGCTTGTACGGGGATAATAAGCCCTAATCAGCAACAACAAAAATCATAATAATTTGATCACTCAATCCACGGCTGTCTGTGGGGACGCTGCTGTGCGCAGTCGGCTGCCGCGTTTCACCCACAAAACACACAGTCACCCCAGTTTACAGTGTGCCCTGTGAAGCGCTTTGAGGCGTCTCAATGACGCGATAAGGCGCTGTATAAAAATGCAGAGATTGTTGTTATAACGATATAAGAAATCCTGAACGATTGTTGGGTGGGGGCTCTTGCTGACAAACAGATAGAAAGTGGGGTGGGGGGGGGAGGAGTGGGGACGAGTCTTGCTCCCCGTTTCCTCGCCCTCCCCACCCCCCCCCCCCCAAAATACACAGCGTCGGCTGGTAAAGTGCGCTTCCTCCCTCTCGAGGGAGTCATGTGGAGTTGATTTGCGCCGTTACTTACTACTTGTGTGTGCGTGAGCGAGCGAGCGAGTGCGTGCGCGAGTGAGTGAGTGAGCGAGTGTGCGCGTGCGTTTTTTTTAATTAAGAGAGACGATGTTTTGCCCCGCAAAGTTTGGGAGGAAAAAAAAACACCTGGTTTATATTTTTTACATTTCAGTAATAATATAGAAATATATAGAGCTTCCTATGGAGTATAAATGTATAGTTTCCTATAGAATATATATGTAGAGTTACTTATAGAATCTCGCGTAAGTGCTTCCTTCCTTCCTCTTCTCTCGTATCTTGTCCGAAACAAGTGAATGTCAGTCAGTCAGTCAGTGATTAAAGCTGATCAAGTCGTGCAAGCTCCCCAATTCTCACTACTGTGCTAGAGGTGTGTGTCGTGCTCGCTGTTTAGATTGTGTGTTTGTGTGGCCGGGGCGGGGGAAGAGCTTTGAGACTCTCCGTCAAACGCGAGGATCGTTGCCTGCGCCTGTGCAGCTCGGGGGGGTGGGGAGGATTCAGTGTGCGGGTGAGAGTTAACCGGCTCTGTTCTGCAGGAGAGAGGATTAACTGGAGTCCTGTAGTGTAGTGGTTAGAGCACTCGCCTCGCAAGTCAGAGGACCTGGGTTTGACTCCCGGGCGGGTAGATCAGGGCGAAACCTTAGTCCAGTTTCCTTACACACACACACACACACACACACACACACGCGCGGCTGTTTACCAGCAGTCAGTGGGAACCTGCTTGTCAGTCGATTGGTGGGTCACTTTTCTGGGGATAATCCCTTCAAAAAAAATAAGAATAATGATTTGATCAGATCAATCCACGACTGTTGGTGCAACAGTTGGCTGCCGCGTTTCGCCCACAAAACGCACAGCCACTACACTCGACAGTGTATCCCGTGAAGCGCTTTGAGACGTCTGGAAGACGTGGTAAGGCCCTGTATCAAATGCAAGGATTATTATTATTAAGGGTTACCTGCGTGGGGTGTGCTTTGGCTCAGCAGGGAAGGGAAGGATGGGTTAACAGTGTGAGTATGTGTTTGTGTGCAGTTAACTGGCTGAGATGCTGAATTATTGCTGTGTACAGTTGCCTGTAAATCGCACGTCCATGATCAGGGACAGAGAGAGAGAGAGAGAGAGAGAGAGGGGTTGTAAAGACATTTCTATCTGTAGAGCTGTCCTATTGCCCATTGTGGGATGCTGACATAGAATCTTATAGCTCACGAGGAGGCCATTCGGCCCATCGAGCCCGTCCGGCTCTTCGAACGAAAGAGCTCACCAACCAACCCCGCTCCCCCGCTCTTACCCCGTATAGCCGGCACATTGTTCCTTTTCAAGTAACTATCCGATTCCCTTCTGAAAGCTGCCGTTGAATCTGCTTCCACCAGCCTTTATAAACTTCAGTGTGTTTCGTGTCTCAGTGAAAAAATATATCGAGCTTCTCTTCTCTTCCCTCCGCCCTCCAAAGAAGCCTTGCTGGAGTCCTAAAGTGTAGCGGTTAGAGCGCTCGCCTCGCAAGCGAGAGGACCTGGGTTTGATTCCCGGCCGGGCAGAGCCAAACCTTAGACAAGTTTCCGTATTCCACGCACACACACACGCACACGCACACACACGCACACGAACGCCTCTGTTTACCTAGTAGTAATTAGTTGGGTTGATAGTCGGTTGGCGGGATCACTTTCCAAAGTTAATAATCCCTTCAAAAAAAAATAATAATGCGGTCACTCAATCCCACAACTGTTTGTGGGACACTGCTGTGCGCAATTGGCTGCCGCATTTTTCCCACAAAATATACAGTCACCTCACTTTACAGTACATTTTGTGAAGCGCTTTGAGATGTCTCGAAGGTGTGATAAGACACTATAAAATGCAAGGATTATCTTTTTCTGTAATAATGTTGTTATTATCTTATTGGCAAATGTCTAAGTCATTAGAAAGCCGACTTGAGATGACACACACTCCTTGTGAACGCATGTGCACTCGCCAAACACCTGCCTTTATTTTTAACAAGTAATAAATCTTTGGCAATAAAAATGTCCCAACGCACCTTAAACACAACACAATAATGGCCAGTTAATGCTGTGCGGATGTGAGCCAGGCGTTGCTGGGGATAACCGTAGGCCATCACCGTTCGTTCCTTCCCGAGCGTTTGGTGCGTCAACGAGAGGGTTTGGTGGGTTGGGTTTGTGTGGTGATGCCTGCCCTTGTATCCTTGTTCAAGTCTTAGCGCTTGCTCCATCTGGCAAACCTGTCTTCCCCCTGGTTGGGTGAGGTTGTACAGTGCAAGTGGGTAGAGTGTACATCGTAGAGTCCCGTAGTGTGGTGGTTAGAGCACTCGCCTTGCCACCGAGAGGACCCGGGTTCGATTACCAGCCGGGTGAAAGCTGAAACAAGTTTCCTTACTCCACACACACACACACACACACACAAACACACACACACGTGTCTTGTTTACCAGCTGTAAGTAGGAATCTGGTTGTTGGTCGATTGGCGGATCACTTTCCAGGGGCTAATATTCCCTTCAAAAAATTATAATAATAATAATAATAATAATTTGGTCACTCGATCCACGACTGTTTGGGGGACGTCGCTGCGCACAATTGGCTGCCGCGTTTCACTCACAAATACACAGTCAATTCACTTTACAGCGTATCCTGTGAAGCGCTTTGAGATGTCTCGAAAATGTGATAAGGCACTGCATCCAATGCCAGGATTATTATCACTTGTGGGTCATCCAGAGGTGTCTGACATTATTATTATTAATATTATTACTAAGAGGCTTCCACAGGCACCTTTCGTGAATTGACTCATCTCTGTATCTTCCATGGACATCCGAATGGTTCCTTTTGACTGCTCCCCCAATGGCCGGTTGGGTTTGACGTCCTGACGTGAAGGGCGGCGCTGTACAAATGTCACTTGTTGTGTGAGTGCGGCAGACGTGTGGCACGTTTGAGCCCATCCTTGAGCTAAGCCTGGGTGAGGAGTTGGGTTGTGGAAGGATTCCATTTCCCTCGGCCGTTCCCCAACCCAACTCCTGTAGATCTTAAGCCTCCGTGAACTCGGTTAGGGATTGGAGGAGGTCAACTGTGTTGCCCCTTTTCACTCGCCCCCTCCGCCCGTCCCCCGCTAAAAATTTGCTGCCACGTTTCGTCCGCAGAACACAGTCACGATACAGTGTAAATCCCGTGAAGCGCTTTGAGACGTCTTGATGACGTGATCAGCCGCTGTACCAAATGCAAGGATTATTATCAATGAGTGTGATCGACGCCTACATTTTTGACCCATCTCTCCAACACCACTTCCCCTCTCTCTTTCTCTTCCCCTCTCTCTCTCTCTCTCTCTCTCCCGCTCTCTCTCTCTCCTTAGCTTTCCTTCCTGAAGGTTGTACATCAAGCCAAGCCCACAATGCAAATACTCTACCACTCCCTTTCCCCTACAGGGAACCTGTTTGTATGTATGTACGGGTGTGTGTGTGTGTGTGTATTATCCGTGCTTCTAGTTAACAAAAAAAACAATCTTCCACTGACTAGTGAAACCTGGTCTGTTTAACTGCTGCCTCTAGGAGTGTATCTTGATGACCTAGATGAATGTATTGGAGGCGTGCGTGTGTATTACTCTTTCTGTTTCAAGTCTCGGTACTTTTTTCAGACATGTGTGCCGGGCACTACAGTACAGTTAACCGGGGGGAGGGGGTGGGGTACGGGGATCGGAAGGGGAGGGGGAGCGTAGCCCAATTCCCCCTCGTCTGCGTACTTCATTTCTCCTTCGAAGTAGAATGCAGCGTAAAACTCCTTTTTATATCGCCCGTTTTTATATATGAAAACTGGCTCCGAGGTGACGCGTTTGGCAACGGAATATGGGAATCGAGCCCCCCTTTCCCCCCCCCCCCCCCCCACCGTGACGGTCTCCAGCCCCCGGTCCCTGAGCCAGGAGGGGCCGCGGTGTCCCAGGGCACTCACTGCTGATGGCGGCCCGGCCCGGCCCGGCTCATTGGCAGGACCTGGAAGGGCCGACCAGTCACTGGGGGCAGGGAATCCCCCCCCCACTCAGCTCCCGGTAATTCTGCAGCCAAAGCATTAACGTGGACAAGTTTAATGAACCGATCGCTGGCCTAACGGTCGATCAATGGTGGAGTCCCGTAGTGCAGGGGTTAGAGCGCTCACCTCGCAAGCGAGAGGACCTGGGTTTGATTCCCGGGTCAGGGCCAAATCTTAGGCAAGTTTCCTTACCCCACGCGCACACCTCTGTTCCCCAGCGGTCAGTAGGAACCCACCCGCTTGTTAGTCGATTGGCTGATCGCTTTCTGGGGGTAATAATCCATTCAAAATAATAATACATGAACAATAATAATTTGGTCCCTCAATCCACGACGGTTCGTGGGGACGTCACTGTGCGCAATTGGCTGCTGCGTCTCGCCCACAAAATACAGTCACTTCACTTAACAGTGTATCCTGTGAAGCGCTTTTGAGACATCTCAAAGGCGCGATGAGGCACTGTATTATTATTAATAACTTAAATCTGCAACCGAGCATCGTTAGACCAAATAAAAGAGGACTGTTAAATATAAGAGTGCGTAGAGAGTTTTCTTACGACTATTAAATGTCCCCCTTCCCGTCATATTTTTTTTAAAGAGCGGTCCCTTGTTTGTTGTGAGTTTGTTCTCATTTCGAAAGTACACAGACGTACGTACGTGTATAGTTTTTTTTTAAAAAAAGGTTATCTCTCTCTCTTTCCAGGGGTAAAAATGCCTCAAAAAAACAAATAAAATAATAATAATAATAATAATGTGGCCACTCAATCCACGGCTGTTTGTGGGGACGTCGCTGGCGGCGCAATTGGCCGCCGCGCTTTGCCCGCAAAACACACAGTCGCTACGTTTTACGGTGCGTCCCGCGAAGCGCTCTGAGACGTCTCGAAGACGTGATAAGGCGCCGGGTCGAACGCGAGGATTATTATTATTTCTTTCTCTCGTCTCTCTCTCTCTCTCTCTCTCTCGTACAGTCTTGAGATCGTTCTGACAAAGGGGCAAGAGTGTGGGCGGAGGGGGTTGCCGGGGAAGGGGGGGGGGTGGGGTGGCGGGGGGGGGGGGGTTGGGGTTTAGCGGTGGAGATGGTGGGGGGGAGGGGGTGGTGGGTAGGGGGGGTGGGGAGAAGAGAAGGGGGAAACAGGACGGTTTGATTTATTTAATATCAAATCCAGATCAATTACATTTAAAAATAAAATAAAAAGAGGTTCTATTTTCTAAGCGTAAAAAAAGGGGGTTCTTTGTATTAGCTGAGGAACGAGTGAGATCTCGGTGAAACCTGTCTGTGATTTGTACAATTTGAGTTCGGACCTGTTTGAACGTGTGTCTGTAAAAGTGATCCTGGATTCCCTACAACATATTTATTAAAAAATCAAGTATAAAAGCGACGTTCCTTTTCTTTCGTTACTGTCTGTTGGCCATCTCTATATGACATGGTCGCCTCCTCTCTCTCTCTCTCTCTCCCTCTCCCTCCCTCTCTTTCTTTCTCTCTCTCTCTCTCTCTGTATTTCTTTCTCTCTTCCTGGAGCCTCGTAGCGTATTGGTTAGCACCTCGCCAGCGAGCGAGAGGACCCCCGGGGGTTTGGTTCCCGGCCGGGTAGGACAGAGCAAAACCTTAGGCAAGTTTCCGTACTCCCCGCACACGCGCTCGCGGGCGCGCGCACACGCGGGCCTCTGTTTGCCAGCAGTAAGTAGAAACCTGGCTGTGAGTCGATTGGGGGGGCGGGAATCACTTTCCGGAGGCAATAATCCCGTCAAAAAAGAATAATAGTAATAATAATTCGGTCGCTCAACCCACGACGGCTGTGCCCGCTTTCACTCCCGAAACACGCACTCACTCCACTTTACAGCGCGTCCCGTGAAGCCCTTCGAGACGTCTCGACGACGCGATCGGGCGCCGCGTCAAGTGCGAGGATTATTACTGTTATTAATTATTCATTTGAGTTTTGTGAACGTTCCCCAGCAAGCGGACTGGGAGGGCGGGGGGAGGTGGGGTGGCTGGTGGGGGGGGAGAATGCAGTGTAAGACGCCTTTTTATATTCCCTCTAACTCACGTCTCTGTGTGTTTCAGAAGTAAACAGCCTATTTTGGCCGAGCTGCTGAATTCATTCCATTCACTCACTCGCTCGCTCGCTCACTGCGTATCTTTGCTGGCGCAGGAACAACCCTGCCCTCCCCCCACCCCCTCCACACACGCACACACGCACACACACAGACACACACACACACGCACACACACACGCACACACACACCCACGCAGGAAGCAGGAAGCTGCCTTGCTCCTCCCTGTGACTTAGCCTGACTCAGTGACCACGTGTTTGAATAATTCACTCACTCACTGCACAGTCATGCACAATCCAGCGGGAAGGAAAGGCACCTCCCTATCCCTCTGACCCGCTTACTCCACCCCCCCCTCCGCCCCGAAACTCTGGAAAACTCTTCCCCTATCCCTCCGCCTTGTGGCTGTTAGTCGCTTTTCCGGGGGCGAGTGACCGTGTCCCAAGAAAAAAAATAAAAATGCTAATACAAATAAGTGCGGCAGCAGTCGGCTGCCGCGTTTCACCCACACAGTGCACACAGTCCATTCACTTCACGGCGTGTCCTGTGCGAAGCGCTTTGAGGCGCCTCGAAGACGTGATGAGGCGCTGTATCAAATGCGAGGATTATTATCATTTGTATCACACACACACACACACGGAAACCCATCCCCTGGTGTCTTGACACACGCGTGAAACTCTCCACCCTGAAGTCCAACACGTATCTGCCAACTATATATGGAAATTTCCCTGTGTCTGGAATTGAATGCACGCTCCCTCCCTCCCTCCCCCTCCCTCCCTCTCCCTCCCTCGCTGTTTCTCGCTGGAGGGACGCACCCTGCTCACCTAATCCTGGAGAGCATTGGGGGCGCAGGTTGGCGAGAGCAAAGGCTGTGGGGCGGGGGGGGGGAGCGCAGAGTGTGCGTTGGGGTAACTGCTCAAGTCTAACCGGCTATATCCACGTAGCTTGCCGTTGAGCGCGCTGTCTGGCCTGCTTTCCTGCTGCTCGTCCAGCGAGGACCATCAGGGCTTGGCCAGTCACACAGTTACTCCACTTGACCCGCAAAGCGCCTTCGAGACGTTTCGACGTTGTCGGAGCCGTCTCAAACACGAGGGGTTTGTTGATAGATATTTTATTTGGGGTCCTGTTTATTGATGTACACTGTAAAGTTCCAAAATAAACGGTCGTATAAAAAAAGAAAAAAGTCCGTGTATTTTTCCCGCTCGTTCTTTCCTTTGCAGTTTGGCTTAACATCAATCAGCTTAAGAGTTTTTTCCGACTGGACTCGGTTGTCGGCGTTCAAGACAGCACAGGGACCGGCTCGGTTCTTTCAGGTAAAATAAATCCCTTCAAATAAAAAATAATAATAATAACAATGTGGTCGCTCGAACCCACGACTGTTTGGGGGGGGGGGGGGGGGACGGCGCCAGGCGCCGCGTTTCACCCACTAAGTACACAGTCACCACACTTGACAGCGTCTCTTGTGAAGCGCTTTGAGACGTCTCGAATGCGTGATAAGGTGCTGTGTCAAATGACCCCGGCGCCTTATCACGTCTTTGAGACGTCTCATAGCGCTTCCCAGCACAGACGGTAAAGTGAAGTGACTGTGTGCTGTGTGCACGAAACGCAAGAAGCGCGAGTCATCTCTCTCTCTTTCTGTTCCTCCCCTTCTGTTTGTTTCGCTTTCCTTTCCCAGAAGAGCGTAATTGACTTTTGTGAGAGACGAACTAAGCCTCGAATTAGTACAGAGCGTCAGAGAGAGAGAGAGAGAGAGAGAGAAATCAACAACAGCAATTTGCATGTATGTATGTATGCATATATGTATATATATGACCCCATCACCCCCACCCTCGCCCGGCCCCACTGACTCCCCCCTCCCCACCCTCGCCCGGCCCCACTGAGTGCCCCCTCCCCACCCTCGCCCGGCCCCACTGACTCCCCCCTCCCCACCCTCGCCCGGCCCCACTGACTCCCCCTCCCCACCCTCGCCCGGCCCCACTGACTCCCCCCTCCCCACCCTCGCCCGGCCCCACTGAGTGCCCCCTCCCCACCCTCGCCCGGCCCCACTGACTCCCCCCTCCCCACCCTCGCCCGGCCCCACTGACTCCCCCCTCCCCACCCTCGCCCGGCCCCACTGACTCCCCCCTCCCCACCCTCGCCCGGCCCCACTGACTCCCCCCTCCCCACCCTCGCCCGGCCCCGCTGACTCCCCCCTCCCCACCCTCGCCCGGCCCCGCTGACTCCCCCCTCCCCACCCTCGCCCGGCCCCGCTGACTCCCCCCTCCCCACCCTCGCCCGGCCCCGCTGACTCCCCCCTCCCCACCCTCGCCCGGCCCCGCTGACTCCCCCTCCCCACCCTCGCCCGGCCCCGCTGACTCCCCCTCCCCACCCTCGCCCGGCCCCGCTGACTCCCCCCTCCCCACCCTCGCCCGGCCCCGCTGACTCCCCCCTCCCCACCCTCGCCCGGCCCCTCTGACTCCCCCTCCCCACCCTCGCCCGGCCCCGCTGACTCCCCCCTCCCCACCCTCGCCCGGCCCCGCTGACTCCCCCCTCCCCACCCTCGCCCGGCCCCGCTGACTCCCCCTCCCCACCCTCGCCCGGCCCCGCTGACTCCCCCCTCCCCACCCTCGCCCGGCCCCGCTGACTCCCCCTCCCCGCCCTCGCCCGGCCCCGCTGACTCCCCATCCCTCAGAGGATAGAGTTCAAAGTCCTTGTTCTCACTGTCAAGGCTCTCCATGGCTTTGCTCCCCCCAACCTCCCTGACCCGTTGACCCCCTATCAACCTGTCAGCTCTCTCCGCTCTGCTCCAGGTCTCCCGACCGACCGACCAGCCCTATCGTCGGCAGACGGGCTCTCAGCCTCTCTGCCCCCACCATCTGGGAACTCCATCCCACAATCCCTTCGCCTCGCCCCCTCTCTTGCCTCGTTCAAGACACGAGTAATAACGATAATAATAATAATAATCCTGGCATTGGATATAGCGCTTTTCACGTCTTCGCGACGTCTCAAAGCGCTTCACAGGATAGACTGTAAAGGGGATTGACTATATTTGTGGGCGAAACTGCCCCCACAGACAGTCGTGGGTTGAAAATGACCAATTTATTATTGTTTTTGTTTTGGAGGGAGTATTATTATTAGGGCTGTGTGTGGAGCGAGGAAACTTGCCCGAGGTTTGGCCCTGACCTGCCGGGAATCGAACCCCAGGTCTCTCGCTCGCTCAAGACCCTCCTCTTCGACCGTGCCTTCAGCCGCCCCTCCTACCCCGTCTGCCCTCCCTGATCCCACTCCCCCCTGCCCCGCCCCGCCCCGCCCCCCCCGCTCGGGTCCTGATCCCTGACCGTTCAGCGCCTGGGGACGTCCTCCCGGCGTGAAAGGCACTTTGCAAGTGGGATGTTGTTGTTGTTGTTGTACGGCGCCCCTCGTGCAGGACAGCCTCCCAGAGCGCAGGAAGGGGAAAGGAAAAAAAAGAGCAAGGAAAAAGAGAGAAGAAAGAAAGAAAAGAAGGAGAAAAGAAAGAAAAGAGAGGTAGAAAGAGAGAGAGAGACCAGGGCTGGTGAGGGTCCCTTTAAATCCTGATTGACAGCTGTCCCGTCCAAGTGGGAGGAGCCTCCCTTCGGTCACGGGCCAATAGCGAGCGGGTTCGATGCCACGTGGTTTCCGACCGACGATTGACGTTGCCCTGATTGACAGCCGGGAGGGCCAATCGAAGAATCGAGTGGCGGTTTGTGACGGCAACCAATAGCGCCAATCAGGGCGAGAGGCGGCGTGACGGTGACCCAATGGGGGTGGACGGAGTGGGCGGTGGTCGGCGGCTGACTGACGGCCGGAAAGGCCAATCGAGACGAGCGACGTAGCGAGAGCGACCAATGGGAGCGAGGAGGGCGGGTGACGGGCTGGTCGGGGAGACTGACGGTCGGAGAGACCACTCAGGGGTGCGAGAGGCGGTGTGACGGCGACCGCCGGGACCAATCAGGATGAGAAAGTGAACAATGGGAGGCGTGGTGGGGGGGGCGCGGGGGAAATGGGCGGAAATGAGCTGGCGGGTCTGATGACTGACAGCCGGACGGCACAATCAGAGCGAGAGGAGGGCGAGCGAGCGACCAATGGGAGGAGGGCCATTGGGCGGGAAGGGGGAGCCGGCGGCGGTTGAGCGCGCGGACGGCCGGGCGGGTGGTTGCTATAGGAACGCAGTGGTTTGAAGGCGCCGACGGTTGGTCTCGAGCGAGAGACGGACGGGCGGACGGGCCGGGGAGGGCTGGTTGGTGCCATGGCGGCCGTTCCGCCGGGCTCGGGCTCGGGCCCCGCCGACTGTGGCTCCCGCTGCCGGCCGCTGTGGCGGCTCCCCGCCAGGGTCGTGTGTGACTTCTGCTCCGTCATGGACACGCTGAGCGGCCCCGACTGGCAGCGCTTCGGTAAGAGAGGCCTCGGGGGGGGGGAGATGCTGAGGAAAAGAGTGTGAGAGAGAAAAGCTGAGGGAAGAGAGTGAGAGAGAGAGAGGGGGGGATGAGGGGGGTGGGTTTTGGGGGGAGGGAGAGAGACGGAGGAGAGAGCGAGTGCGTGAGTAAGAGAGGGTGATGGGGGGGAGAGAAGTGAGTGAGTGAGAAAAGCAGAAGAGAAAGAGGAAGGCGGGAGAGAGGGAGAAGATGAAGGTGAGAGAAAAGCCGAGGGAGAGAGAGTGTGAGAGAAAAGCTGAGGGAGAGAGTGAGAGAAAAGCTGAGGGAGAGAGAAAAGCTGAGGGAGAGAGAGAGTGAGAGAGAAAAGCTGAGGGAGAGAGTGAGAGAGAAAAGCTGAGGGAGAGAGTGAGAGAGAGAAAAGCTGAGGGAGAGAGTGAGAGAGAAAAGCTGAGGGAGAGAGTGAGAGAGAAAAGCTGAGGGAGAGAGTGTGAGAGAGAAAAGCTGAGGGAGAGAGTGTGAGAGAAAAGCTGAGGGAGAGAGAGAGAGAAAAGCTGAGGGAGAGAGTGTGAGAGAAAAGCTGAGGGAGAGAGAGAGAGAAAAGCTGAGGGAGAGAGAAAAGCTGAGGGAGAGAGAGAGTGAGAGAGAAAAGCTGAGGGAGAGAGTGAGAGAGAAAAGCTGAGGGAGAGAGTGAGAGAGAGAAAAGCTGAGGGAGAGAGTGAGAGAGAAAAGCTGAGGGAGAGAGTGAGAGAGAGAAAAGCTGAGGGAGAGAGTGAGAGAGAAAAGCTGAGGGAGAGAGTGAGAGAGAGAAAAGCTGAGGGAGAGAGTGAGAGAGAAAAGCTGAGGGAGAGAGTGAGAGAGAAAAGCTGAGGGAGAGAGTGAGAGAGAGAAAAGCTGAGGGAGAGAGTGAGAGAGAAAAGCTGAGGGAGAGAGTGAGAGAGAAAAGCTGAGGGAGAGAGTGAGAGAGAAAAGCTGAGGGAGAGAGTGAGAGAAAAGCTGAGGGAGAGAGTGAGAGAGAAAAGCTGAGGGAGAGAGTGAGAGAGAAAAGCTGAGGGAGAGAGTGAGAGAAAAGCTGAGGGAGAGAGTGAAGGTGTGAGAGAAAAGCTGAGGGAGAGAGTGTGAGAGAAAAGCTGAGGGAGAGAGTGTGAGAGAAAAGCTGAGGGAGAGAGTGAGAGAGAAAAGCTGAGGGAGAGAGAGAAAAGCTGAGGGAGAGAGTGAGAGAGAAAAGCTGAGGGAGAGAAAAGCTGAGGGAGAGAGGGAGAGAAAAGCTGAGGGAGAGAGTGTGAGAGAAAAGCTGAGGGAGAGAGTGTGAGAGAAAAGCTGAGGGAGAGAGTGTGAGAGAAAAGCTGAGGGAGAGAGTGAGAGAGAAAAGCTGAGGGAGAGAGAGAAAAGCTGAGGGAGAGAGTGAGAGAGAAAAGCTGAGGGAGAGAAAAGCTGAGGGAGAGAGGGAGAGAAAAGCTGAGGGAGAGAGTGAGAGAAAAGCTGAGGGAGAGAGTGTGAGAGAGAAAAGCTGAGGGAGAGAGTGAGAGAGAAAAGCTGAGGGAGAGAGTGAGAGAGAAAAGCTGAGGGAGAGAGGGAGAGAGAAAAGCTGAGGGAGAGCGAGAAGCTGAAGAGAGGATGAGGGAGGGATAATAACAATCCTGGCATCTGATACAGCGCCTTTTCACGTCTTCCAGACGTCTCAAAGCGCTTCACAGCGTAAAGTGTAGTGACTGTATATTAGTGGGCGAAACGGACACTTGTGCCCGGGGACATCCCACACACAGCCGTGGGTCGAAGCGACCAATTTATTGTTGTATTTTTTTTCTCTTGAGGTATTATTATCAGGAATGTGTGTGGAGTAAGGAAACGTGCCCACGGTTTCACCCCCTGCCGGGAAAGGCAAGTGCTCTCACCACTGAGCTGCAGGGCTCCGTAAGGGAGAGAGAGTGGGTCAGGGAGAGTGTGTGAGTGAAGGAGAGCGGCCGAGGGGAGAGGCTGTAGAGACGGACACAGACGGGCTGAGAGCCAGAGAGAGAGAGGCCGGGGAGAGGTGAAGAATAAAAAGAGATTGGGGCCAGCGGGGCAGTGGGGGTTGGGGAGAGAGGCCGGACACTGGGTGGCGAGGGGGGAGAAAGGCTGGGAGGGGGGGCATCAGAAGGTTGTAGGTTTGAGCCCTCCCCAACACACACACACACACACACACGCGTCAAACTCCGAACCTGTATAGTTTAAGCTGACGTTGGGGGCATAGAGAGGGAGAGAGCGGCGCCATTGTGGGAGCACCGTCCTTCGGATGAGACGTTGAACCTCACTCACTCCCCGACCGTGCCGTGTTCAAGGCGGACGTTAAAGATCTCCCCCCGCGGCGCTGTGGGGGGGCGAAAGGAGAATGGAGTTTCGCTCTCTCTCTCCCGGGGTCTTGGCCGACAGATAAAACCGCTCACTGGCTTCACGGATGTTTGCGTGGGCGTCGCTGTGTTGCCCTGTCCACCTTCAAGACATGCAGTCACCGCAATTTACAGTGAATCCCGTGCAGTGCTCTGAGACAATGATGACGTAAGGCGCTGTGTAAAGTGTGAGGTTTATTATTAGAAGCTTTTATCCGGCTTTCATTGAATGCGGTTTAGTGTGCTGTAAATGGATGCGTTTGTAATTCTGGGGAGATTTGATTGATAAGAAAAACCTGGTCATCATATTTGACATTTTTTGATCGAGAGAGAGAGAGAGAGAGGGGTTGAGGTTTTAATTTGTTTTTAAAGGTGTCTTTTCAACTCAAAAGTTCCATTTTATGTGGTTTTGTGTGCCGCTAGGTGCAGTTTTATTTTTTTTACTGTGGTTACCATTTGACCAAACCTGTTAACAAAATCAAAGTTATTTGTTGCAAAATGTAATTCATGGGATAATTATGTAAATATAATGATATTAATCCTTGCATTTGATACAACACCTCATCATGTCTTCGAGACATCCCAAAGCGCGTCACAGGAGTGTATTGACTTGTGTTTTGTGGTTGAAACGCGGTCCCAGTTTCTCCATATCGTCCCCAGTATCATCCTGGTTAATGTGCATAACTTTAGCTCACTCTCGGTGTGAAACCTTTCCCACCCCCTCCAACATCACTGAGAGCAATGAGTACCTTTCAGATCAAGCTTGGGTTCCCTCGGCCCCTTCACAGCTCTCAGCACTGCGCGCAAACCCAGTCATTCCTCTCTGCTGCCTCAGCCCACCATTACAGTGCTAATCCCCGCGATACACACATCAGGATGTCTCCAAGCGCTTCACAGGGTTTCACTGTATTGTGTGGGTGGGTGACTGACTGTGCTTATGGGTGTGTTGTGGAGTCCTGTAGTTCAGTGGTTAGATCACTGGCTTCCCAAGCGAGAAGGCCCGGGGGTTTGATTCCCCGGCAGTGCGAAACCTGAGGCAAGTTTCCTTACTCGACCCACGCACGCCTCTGTTTCCCGGCAGTCAGCAGGAACCCACTCGTTCGTCGATTGTCGATCGCTGTTTCGCCCGCAAAATGTGCAGTCGCTAACACTTCACAGTGTATTCTGTGAAGCGCTTTGAAGCGTCTTGAAGACGTGAGCAGGTTCTGTGTCAAATAATGCCCGGATCGTTCTCGCTGTAGCCTCGCAGGCCACTTTCAGAACATCAGTTTTGAATCAAATTCACAAGCAATCACTGCCAAGTGACAGTGCAGGTTCTTGGCAACGGCAGCAGGCAATTTGCACACAGCGGGTTCCACATGTCCAGGCAAGCAGGGAGGGAGCGAGGGAGGGAGCGAGGGAGGGAGTAACCTGCTGCTTTGTTGGCTGTGACATTGGCTCTGCCTGTTGCTCAGAGCGTTTCCCTTCCTGGAGAGTCAACCACAGGCAACAAACACTGTGTTTACCCCTCCTCTCCCTATGGTCGTATGTCTGCCTGCTTTAGTGAGGACCCTCTGCTCTCTAACAGCAGATGACATTTACACAGTGCCTGCCTTTCACGACGGGAGGATGTCCCAAGGTGCTGGGAAGTCAGGCATTTGGACCCGAGCTGGTGCTTGGGAACAGGAGAGGGGGAGATTGGAGGAAGGAGAGTGGCCAACGGTGCGGTTGAAGAGGAGGGTCTTGAGACAGGCCATGAAGGAGGCGAGGGAGGGGGCGAGCCGGAGAGAATGTGGGACGCAGTTCCAAAGGGTGGGGGCAGAGAGGCTGAAGGTGGGGCAGGCGGGCGGGGGACATGGAGCAGGCCGGAGCCTGCTGAGTGGAGCGAGGAGATGGGTTGAAAGGTCACAGTAAGAGCAGCGACTGTGTGTTTTGTGTGTGAATGTGGCCGCCAGTTTGCTCGCGTTTTAATATTTCATTCAAATCCCGGGACCTCCCACCGCCCCACCCGCGCTGCCTAAACTGAGCTCGAAGTCCCCGGCGTGGGGCTGGAGCACAGGCCAGGCTGACACACCCTCCCTCTCTCTCTCTCTCTCTCTCTG
The DNA here is from genome assembly GCF_018977255.1 of Callorhinchus milii. NCBI lineage: Eukaryota > Metazoa > Chordata > Chondrichthyes > Chimaeriformes > Callorhinchidae > Callorhinchus > Callorhinchus milii. The sequence continues at coordinate 300,877 of NW_024704797.1, forward strand.
CTCTATTCCCACCCTGTGCTGATTTACAAATCGGCTCACCTTTGATGCTGTGGACCACTCAATCCTCCTCCACCGCCTCTCCTCCCACCTCAACCTTCAAGGTTCTGTCCTTGACTGGTTCAGGTCCTACCTCTCACACCGCCTCCACTTCGTCTCTGCAAACGGCTTCTCCTCCAGCCCCCGCACCGTCTCGTGCGGTGTTCCTCGGGGCTCTGTCCTCGGTCCCCTTCTCTACATGCTCCCCCTTGGCGACATCATCCGCAGACATGGGGTAAATTTCCACATGTATGCGGATGACACCCAACTCTATCTCTCTGCCTCCACCCTGAACTCCAGGACGATTGGTGTCCTGACCGACTGCCTGTCCGACATGAAGTCCTGGGCGAGGGACAACTTTCTCCAACTGAATGTCAGCAAGACTGAGGCTCACGCCAGCGTCTCCGCACCTCGGGCACTGGCAGCATCAGCCTCCACCACTGCACACTCAACCTCACTAAGTCAGTCAGGAACCTGGGGGTCTTGTTTGACCCTGAACTGTCCTTTCTCCCCCACATCCGCACCATGACCAGCACTGCCTACCACCATCTCCGCAACATTGCCAGCCTCGGCCACTGCCTCACCCCTCAGGCCCCCAAACCCTCACCACGCATTGGTCACCTCAAGGCTCGATTACGGGAACTCTCTCCTCATCGGACTTCCCAACTCTTCCCTTCACAAACTGCAGATCATCCAAAACTCTGCAGCTCGTGTAGTCTCACGCACCAGGCTCCACGACTCCATCACTCCCACCCTCGCCCAACTCCACTGGCTCCCCATCCCCCAGAGGATCGAGTTCAAGATCCTCGTCCTCACTTTCAAGGTCATCCATGGCCTCGCCCCCTCCCACCTCTCTGCCCTACCAACCTGCCCGCTCCCTCCGTTCAGCAGGCTCTGGCCTGCTCCATGTCTCCCGCCCAACCCGCCCTACCATCGGCCTCTCTGCCCCCACACTCTGGAACTCCATCCCACAGTCCCTTTGCCTCGCCTCCTTCAAGGCTGGTCTCAAGACCCTCCTCTTCGATCGTGCCTTTGGTCGCCCTCCCACCTCCTTGCCTTCCCTCCCCCCTACCCTACGCCTCTCCCATGCTCGGGTCCTGACCCCTGACTGTCCAGCACCTTGAGACGTCCTCCCGATGTGAAAGGCACTCTATAAGTGTCATTTTTTTGTTTTTGAAAGGGAGTTATGGAGCAGGAAATCCCCATGATTTATAGGCGTGGGTCACCGATGCCTCCAGGGAGCAAGTGTGTGTGACTCACTTTTACAGATGGCAAATAAGTAGCAGCAGCTCTTTCCTGTTCCGGTTTGCTGGCAGGAAGAGCTCTCTCGTGGTTTTTCCCCAGGAATCCCAGTGCCAGCCCAGCCTGTCTGTGTGTCGGTCTGGCTCAGTCGCTCGCGCTCTACTTCTGAGTCACAAACTTGCGGGTTCAGATCTCGTCCTCGCCGTCAAGACCCCCACGGCCTGGCTGCTCCCTACTCTGTGAGCTGCTAACCCCGTATCAACCTGTCAAGTTGACTCAAGACATCATCACTCAAGACATCATCACTACAGTGAAACTCAGGACCTCATGGCAATCGGGCAAACAAGCCCTATGTCATAATGAGTTGCATTTGACACAGTCCTGATCATGTCAGGAGGACGTATCAAAGTGCTTCACAGGATTATAATTGTAATAGATCATTGATTGATAACTAATCGTGCTGTTTATTGACGCCTGTTTTGCAGCTTCGTGTATTATCAGTGACGTGACTGAGCTGCGGCTGCTGCTGAGCCCGGGTGATGCTGGCCGCACAGAGCGGGTCCTGTGGCATTGGATTAACCGGAATGGCATGGTGGAGGAGCTGCTGGGCATCCTGAGCAGTCTCAGCCTGTGGAGAGCCCGAGACATCATCCTGGCCTGTGAGTCCGTGCCCCCTATTCTCTGCTACTCCATCTCAAAGGATACGGTTCAAAATCCTCACCTTCACAGCCCTCCATGGCCTCGCTCCTCCTTCCCTACCTCTGTGACCTGCTAACCCCCTACTTACCTGTCCACTCCCTCCCTCCGCTCAGCAGGCTCTAGCCTCTGAATCACACAGTCTAAGCCTTCACGGCTGTTTGCGGGGACGTTGCTGTGCACAAACACTATCTGCCCTGTTTCAGGCGCAAAACACACAGTCACTACGTGCGCTTTGGGATGTCCTCCTGACGTGGAAGGCGCTGTATCAAATGTAAGGATTTATTATCATTGTGACCTTGACTCAAGTGACTGAGAGAGTCTCTGTGTGTTTGAAGCACTTTGCCATAAAGGTACTGTGTAAGTAAGTGAAAGCTGTTACCAACAAAACCTGGTGTCATGCTGGTGAGAGGTTGAGCAATCAATGTTTCTCCTGTCACAATGGGGAAGTCCCCAACATAGGACATCTATAAATAGGACAGAGAGTAGCTGTGACCCAACCCAGAGCTCACTGTGTCCTGTCCCTTCCCCCGTTTCCCCCTCTCACACACGCACACACACATCGTCCCTGACCCCAGCTGAACTGCACTTCCCATTGCTGAGTGCTTAGCATGTGATTACAACACTACCAGACATTCTCTCTCAAGCCCACTGTGTCTGTTATATTAAATACAACGGCATTAGCAGTAGAAAGCAGCTGTCGAGTGTGGTGACTGTGTGTGTGGGTTGGGGGGCTTGTGGAGGAGGAGGGGTGTATACATTTTACACCACGAGCGGGTGATTGTGTGTCAGCCTGGCTCAATCGCTCACACTCTCGCCTCCGAAATAAACACAATTAAAAAAAATGACGTTTAAATAAAATAAAAAATAATTTGGTCACTCAATCCACGACTGAGTTCTCTGAGTCGCTACCCCGGCTTGAAGGGTGCGATTTAAATGCGAGTTGTTGTTTGTGGGATGTCGCTGTGCACAGTTGGTTGCCGCATTTTACCCACCAAATATACAGTCACTACACTTTACAGTATATTCTGTGAAGCGGTTCGATACGTCTAGAAGATGTAATAAGGTGTGATATCCAATGCAAGCATTATTATTATTATAATCCTGTGAAGCGCTTTGATATGTCCTTCTGACGTAATAATATAATAATCCTGGCATTTGATATCGTTCCTTATCACATCTTCGAGACATCTCAAAGCGCTCCACAGGATGCACTGTAAAGTGCAGCGATTGGGTGTTTTATGGATGAAATGATGAGGCGATGTGTAACAGGTAACCCATTGTGACGGGGGGTTGTGTGACTCCGGTTGCCTGTGAGACGTCTGTGAGGTTTTACAGTTGTGTTGATATGTCTTTTGCTGTGTGTTACAGGGCAGCCAGTGTCCCTACCCAGGACTGACCCACACTGGTATCCCCGCCCGCACCCCACACCAGCCCCAGTGCCCCCAGCTCCGTGCCCCCCAGTGCTCAGGCCAGACCCCAGCAAGCCCAGCGTCAGGATCCTCAGCGACCAGGACACTGCGGAATTTGACACTCCCAGGCCAGAGAGCACAAAGGGTAAGTTACCTTAACATCACACCAGTCCCTGTTGTGTCTGTCTGTGGGTGGGTGGCTGGGTGTGTGTGTGTGGGTGGGTGTGTGTGTGTGTGTATGTGGGGGGGGGGGGTGTCAGCCTGGCTCAGTGTGTTGCACTTTCACACTCCTAGGCCAGAGAGCACAAAGTTTCCCCTCCTCTTCAATATCTATATTCTCTCTCTTACTGACATCATCCGCAGACATGGGGTCAACTCCCACATGTATGTGGATGACACCCACCTCTCCCCTCTGCCTCCCCCCTTGACTCCAGGACCCACTGCTGTGCTGACACAATGTCTGTCAGACCCCAAGTCCTGGATGAGAGATAACTTTCTACAGTTGAACGTCATCAAGACCGAAGCTCCAGATTGGCTCCCGTCAGTGCCTCCTCACCTCAGGCGCTGACAGCGTCACCATCCATGGGGCTCACTCCCCCTCACTGAGCCGGTCCCGAACCTTGGGGTCTGGTTTGACCCTCAACTATCCTTTCTGCCCCACATCTGCGCCATGACCCGCTCTGCCTTCCCCACCTCCGCAACATCACCCGACTCCGCCACTGTCTCACACCGCAGCCCCACTATTGGCGGGCGGGTCTTTTGCCATTCTGCCCCACCTTTTGGAACTCCATCCCGCAGTCCCTCCCCCTCGCCCCCTCTCTTGCCTCCTTCAACACCCATCACAAGACCCTCCTCGTCGACCGCGCCATCGATCTCCTTCCTTCCCCCCCCCCCCCCCACTGCCCTCCTCCGACCCCCAGCTCAGGTCCGAAACACAGACTGTCCAGTGCCTTGGGACATCCTCCCAACGTGAAAGACGTTTTACACATGTAAATCTGTTATTGTTAACATCACACCAGCCCCTGTTCTGTCTGTCTTTGTGTGTGTGTGTGTGTCCTGCAGTACTCTGGTCTCTGAGGCAGAAGGTTGTGGGTGTGAGGCCTATACACCGGGATGTGGGATCTCATAGTCCAGGCTGAAGCTCTGGTGCAATGCTGGGATGGGGTGGGGGGGGGGGGGGGTCAGGCGGGGCTGAGTGTTGAAAATTGCTCATTCACTTCATGGCTGTTTGTGGGGCCGTCGCTGTGCGCAAATTGCCTGCCGAGTTTCGCCCACTAAACACATAGTCACTGCACTTTACAGTGAATCCTGTGAAGGGCTCTGGGACAATAACCTGCGTGAGGGGCGCTATATAAATGCAAGTTGTTGTTATTGTTGAAATGCTTTGAGATATCCTCCTGAAGTGAAAGACATCGGATCAATTATTTAGTTAGCTCGGGCTCCCTCTTTCATCATGCTGGAGTGGTTTGAGAAGCTGAACCAGTACGCTGGCCTGGAATGTGAGCTCATACCTCACAGAGGCAGTTGCCCTCCTGTTGACATGTTTTTCTCTCCTCCCTTCCTCCTGCCCTCCAGCACACTGCCGCTTGCCGGGCCCTCCCACACCTCCTCCCAATATCTCCGAAGCTTTTGATCGGAGCTCCAGCACGGATACTCCAATCAAGGTAATAACTCCACGTTTGGAGGGGTGGGAAGGGGGTGTCCACGACACACACACGCGGAAACCCGTCACCGTGACCGGCCGGGTGTCTGACACACACACACGGAAACCCGTCACCGTGACCGGCCGGGTGTCTGACACACACACACAGGGAAACCCGTCACCGTGACCGGCCGGGTGTCTGACACACACACACAGGGAAACCCGTCACCGTGACCGGTTGGGTGTCTGACACACACACAGGGAAACCCGTCACCGTGACCGGCCGGGTGTCTGACACACACACACGGAAACCCGTCACCGTGACCGGCCGGGTGTCTGACACACACACACACGGAAACCCGTTGCCGTGACCGGCCGGGTATCTGACCCACACACACACATGGTAACCCGTTGCCGTGATCAACCTGGACTGTGAGCTCATAATGCCCCCATTGTGAGGGTTTAAACCCACACCTAACTCTGAGACGAGACTGGGAGCCACTAAGCTTTAGGCTGGGAATCAGTACGCAGCACTTTAGGCCGTTGCACGGGGTTGCGTGGGGGGGTGGAGGTGGGGGGGTTATGCCAGTGAGCACCCGTTTAATCTCTTCCCACTCCCATCAGCCCACAGAGGATAGGAGCGCTGTGGGCACTCTCTCCCCAGAGACCTGCCTGCTGTCCTGGTCGCTGCAGGAGCTGAGCGAAGGCACCGACAACTTTGCCGAACATCGGCGGATCGGGGAGGGAGGATTCGGCCACGTCTACCATGCTCTGATGCGGCACACGCACTATGCCGTCAAACGCCTGAAGGAGGTGAGCGAGACCGAGAGAGTGTGCGGGAGAGAGCAAAGGAGAGTGAGAGAGACAGCGAGGGGGCAAAGGAGAGTGAGAGCGACAGAGCGCGCGCGAGAGAGAGGGTGTGCGCGGGGTGGGGGAGGGAGGACACGGGAGGCCACACCAGTGGGGGAGAGAGGAGGGAGGGGAGGGGAGAGGAGTTGGGTAAGTCGCTGGTACTTAATTATTATTGATTGTTGTTGCTAACGGTGCGGCCATTTTGTAAAGCGTTCCATGGTGCGATAGTTTGAGTCGTTGCCTCGGGGTTTAATCCCCTCTCTCTCCTCCCCCCCCCCCCCTCCCGGGCAGGACTCTGATCTGGATTGGAAGACAGTGAAGCAGAGCTTCCACACTGAGCTGCAGAAGCTGTACCAGTGAGTATCACGTGGGCTTTGCTGCCCCACACGTCAGCGACTCGGGGCCCTGTCTAGACTAAGCTGCTGCTCCGACCCTGGGTGGGGGAAACAGAGAGAGCGCCACATTATCAGAGACTCCGTCCTGCGTTAAACCTCACTCACTCCGTGTGCTGTTCAGGGCGGCGTTAAAGATCTCTTCCCCCCCCCCCCACCTCCTCCGTGCAGCGCTGCTGGAAAAGCAAAGGGGGTTTCTCTCTCTCTCTCTCTCCCGGGGAGGGAGAGAATCATTCACTCCACTGCTGTTTGTGGGGGATGTCGCTGTGCGCAAATCGGCTGCTGTGTTCACCCGCAAAACACACGGTCACTGCTCTTCGAAGCAAATCCCGTGAAGCACTTTGAAGCCTCCTGATGTGAAAAGCGCTGTGTTAAATGTTAGGATTATTATTATTATGGCTCTATGTCGGAGTTCAATCTGTGACCTCCGATTTGTGCGTCTCTCTCACTATCTGTGTGTGTGTGCGTCTATCTCTCTGTGAAGCTATCGACACCCAAACATTGTGGAGCTGGCTGGCTGCTGTGTGGAGGGGGACATTTACTGCCTGGTTTACGTCTACATGGCAAATGGCTCCTTGGAGGATCGGCTTCAATGTCAGGTACTGAGCGACAGTGTACACGCGCGCACACTATACACGTGCGCACACACTGTGTACACGCGCGCACTCTGTACGCACACACACACGCGCGCACACTGTGGTGTGGCGTGGTGGAGCCCGGCCCCTCTCACTGCTGCCTCTCCCTGTGTCTTGACAGAACAACACGCCAGCCCTGCCCTGGCTGAGACGCCTGGACATTGCCCTGGGCGCTGCCCGAGCCATCCAGTTCCTGCACTCCAGCAACCCCAGCCTGATCCACGGGGACGTCAAGAGGTCAGGGAGGGTCTGTGTCGTGTCTGTGGGTGGGTGTGGGAGGTGTGTGGGTGTGGGATGTGTCTGGGTGGGTGCGGGGGGTGTCTGGGTGGGGGGGGGTGGTGTCTGTGGGTAGGTGGGGGGGAGTGTCTGTGGATGTGTGGGGGGGTGTCTGGGGGTGGTGTCGGTGGGTGGGTGGGTGGTGTCTGTGGTTGGGGGGCGTGTCTGTGGGGGTGGGTGTTACTCTTTTTTCCCACTCCCTCATTTTCTTTCTCTGTCTCTAACTCTCCCTTTCTCCCTCACTCTCTGTGTCTGTGTCTCTTGCTCTCTCTGTCTCTCACTCTCTGTCTCTCTCCCCCCCACCCCCAGCTCCAACATCCTCCTGGATGAGAACCTAAGTGCTAAGCTGGGAGACTTTGGGCTGGCGAGGTTCAGCCGACTGTCTGGGAACACGGGGAGGAGCTGTACTGTGGCTCGCACACAAACGCTGCAGGGAACCCTGGCCTATCTCCCCAACGAGTACATCCAGAGTGGCCAGCTCGCCCCTGAGCTGGACACCTACAGCTTCGGTGTGGTGAGTGAGTGTGTGTGTCTCTATCTCTATCGCTGTGTGTGTGTGTGTGTGTCTCTTATCGCTGTGTGTGTGTGTGTCTCTATCGCTGTGTGTATGTGTCTTTTTTTATGTGTCTGTCTCTGGCTGTCTCTCTTTATCTGTGTGCGTGTGTATGTGTGTGTGTGTCTTACACTCTTTTTTTCTCTCTCTCTCTCTGCGAAGGGGAGGGAGACCTGCCATTCAAACCGAATAAGATCTAAACCCAGATGTTTTTTCAGCTGTTGCAAACAGAGACGTTACCTTCTGTGCTCTGTCTCTACAGGTGCTGTTAGAGATCCTGACAGGGAGGAAAGCGCTGGAAAATCACGGGCCCACAAAGTGCAAATACCTGGTGAGAGAGATCCCACTGTGGCTAACCCTGACCTGGGAGTGTGGACACACAGTGTAGAGCTTTACTGTGTCTCTAACCCTGACCTGGGAGTGTGGACGGACACACAGTGTAGAGAAGCTTTACTGTGTCTCTAACCCTGACCTGGGAGTGTGGACGGACGCACAGTGTAGAGGAGCTTTACTGTGTCTCTAACCCTGACCTGGGAGTGTGGACGGACGCACAGTGTAGAGGAGCTTTACTGTGTCTCTAACCCTGACATGGGAGTGTGGACGGACGCACAGTGTAGAGGGAGCTTTACTCTTTTGAGGGCAGCTTGGGACATCCTCCCGACATGAAAGGTGCTATACAAATGTTATTTTGGTGTTGTTGTGTGGCTGAGTGTCTATCTGTTTGATGCAGAAAGAGATGGTGGAGGAGGATGATGGAGAGACGAGTGGGACAGACAGCCAGAGCTTTGCTGCTAATCTCTGCCTCAGACACCTGGACAGGAAGCCAGGGCAGTGTGTCAGTGAGGTGCTGCTGCAGCTCTGTGTGCTGGCCTGTGAGTGTCTGAACCGCAGGAGGAGGAGGAGACCCAAGATGACAACGGTAATAAAACCACTCGCTTACAAATCACTTCACCCCCGCACCTCCCTATCTCTCGCACCTGCTCCCCCTTCAATTGTCTGTCTCTGGCCTCCAGCCCCTCCCTTGTCCCCTCCGCTCAACCATGGCCGTGCTTACAGCCACCAAACTGTCACTCCCCCACATTCTCCCCTCTTCAGATCCCACCTGAGGATCTTCCTCTTCTACTGTGCGTATAGTCACCCTCTCTCTCTCTCTCTCTCTCTCTCTCTCCCCAATCTGCCACTGTTAAGCGTTCTCCACGTGAACGCGAGTGAACTGCTATTGTTAGTATGTGGAGTCCTGTAGCTCAGTGGTTAGAGCCCTCGCCTCTCAAGTGAGAGGACCCGGGTTCGATTCCCGGGCAGACGGGTCAGGTTGAAAGTCCTAGACAAGTTTCCTTACTCCACACACACAGACACACACACACAGACACACACACACAGGCCTCTGTTCACTGTGGATCACATTCCGGGTGTAATAATCCCTTCTGAAAAGAAAATCCCCGACTGTCCATGGGGACGTCGCTGGGCACAATCGGCTGCCGCGTTTCGCCCACAAAGCGCACAGTCACTACACTTTACAGTGCATCCTGTGCAGCGCTTTGAGACGCCTCGATGACCTCGATGATCAGGCACCGGGTCACAAACACCAGGTTTATTATTGTTATTAATTATTATTAATGTCCGAACCGGCAGGTTTACACCAGACTGGAGGAGCTGAGGCAGAGGCTGGCTGGCTGGCCTGAGGCAGAGCAGCCAAGTGCCTGGACGCCAGGCCATGAGGCTGAGCGCAGTCGGGCAGTGGACAAAATGGCCGAATGGAGTCAGCCAGTGGACAGAGTGACCGAGAGCTTGCGAAGCTGCTCACTGAGCCCCGTGCAGAACACGTACCGTTTCCCCAGCGTGCCCCAGGGCCTCTCGAAGCCCACCTCGTCGTCCTCCTCACTCCGAGAGCCCCCAAGCTGGAGCCCCTCCACGGACTCCCTGTCGCACAGCGGGAAGCAGCCCTGGCCCGTGGCCTCTGTCTCCCCCTCTGCCTCGTGGGGAGCGTCTCGGCCGGTGGAGAGCGACGAGAGCGACGCCGGGGGGGGCATCTACTCCCAGACCAGCCTGGACACACGGCTCACAGCCAGCAATCAGCCCCGGCCCTCCCCTCGCGAGGGGTCTCCCCGCCACTCACCCTCACCGTCACCGGTAACAACACCGGCCGACACACGCTCACCGCAGGACTCCGGGAGTTGCTGCGGAGCCGCACAGGCTGGAGACGGACACGGTAATAATGATAAACCTTCCCTTTGACCCGGCGCCTGATCACGTCTTCGAGACATCTCAACGCGCTTCGCAGGATACACTGTGAAGTGCAGTGACTGTGTTTTGTGGGTGAAAAATAAGTGGGTGAGGGCGGATCGGAGGGGCTGTTGTTGTTTCTCACTCGCGCGCTCTCTCAGGTCGGTGGTCAGGGTCACACAGTCGCAGGCACACACACACTGCCTCACACACACACACACACAACCAACTCACTCACAAACACGCACACACACACTCACACACACACACACACACACGCGCGCGCACACACACACACAGACAGACAGGATCTCAGGTTTGATGTCCCGCCCCGATGGACAGTGCCTCTGACAGTGCAGCGCTGTTTTTCGCTCTCCTCTTCCCCCCCACTCCTGCCCCCCAGTATTATCTCGGAGCTGTGAGCTCCAACAACAACACCACATGACATTTACACAGCGCCCGCCTTTCACGGTGTCAGGAGGACGTCCCAAGGCGCTGGACAGCGAGGGACAGCGAGGGACTTGCTCCCGAGCTGGGGGTTGGGATGGGGAGGGAGGAGCGTTAACCCCAGTACCCAAAGTGAGCTTTTAGCCAACTTTAGAGCAAAGAGAGTGAGCAGCCCTGGCTCTGCGCGCGTGGCTCTGCGCGCGTGGCTCTGCGCGCGTGGCTCTGCGCGCGTGGCTCTGCGCGCGTGGCTCTGCGCGCGTGGCTCTGCGCGCGTGGCTCTGCGCGCGTGGCTCTGCGCGCGTGGCTCTGCGCGCGTGGCTCTGCGCGCGTGGCTCTGCGCGCGTGGCTCTGCGCGCGTGGCTCTGCGCGCGTGGCTCTGCGCGCGTGGCTCTGCGCGCGTGGCTCTGCGCGCGTGGCTCTGCGCGCGTGGCTCTGCGCGCGTGGCTCTGCGCGCGTGGCTCTGCGCGCGTGGCTCTGCGCGCGTGGCTCTGCGCGCGTGGCTCTGCGCGCGTGGCTCTGCGCGCGTGGCTCTGCGCGCGTGGCTCTGCGCGCGCGTGGCTCTGCGCGCGCGCGGCTCTGCGCGCGTGTGTGGCTCTGCGCGCGTGGCTCTGCGCGCGCGTGGCTGTGTGTGTGTGTGTGTGTCTGTGTGTGTGAGCATTACTGTAGAAGCGTTCAGTAATGCTCTCTCTCCCACACACACAGTGTGTAGCCGTACCTGACCTCTAGTGGCTTCTGTGTGACACTGCGGGCCGAGGGGAGGGGGAGCAGTGGGTTTGCTTTGGCACAGTGTTTGTACAGTGATTCCCATCCCGAGCCCCAGCGTGTGGGGGAAATTGTTTCCCTCTCTCCCTCTCTCTCCCACCCCCCCCCCACTCCCATTCCCCCCTCTCCCTCCCATTGCCCCCCCCCCCCCTCTCTCTCTCTCTCTCTCGCTCTCTCAACCTCCCATCCTGTGCTTGGGTACCACATACCATGACTGTTTTAAAGCAGGGGAAGGTCCCAGATTCTAGCCATCAGGGCAGGCACACACACACGCACTCACACACACACACACACACACACACACGCACTCACACACACACGCACTCACTCACACACACACGCACTCACACACACACACGCACACACACACACACACACACTCACACACGCACTCACACACACACACACTCACACACACACGCACTCACACACACACACACACGCACGCACTCACTCACTCACACACACACACGCACGCACTCACACACACACGCACTCACACACGCACTCACTCACTCACACACACGCACTCACTCACACACACGCACTCACTCACACACGCACTCACACACACACGCACTCACACACACGCACTCACACACACGCACTCACACACACGCACTCACACACACGCACTCACACACACACGCACTCACACACACACACGCGCACTCACACACACACGCACTCACACACACACACGCGCGCTCACTCACACACACACACACACGCACTCACACGCACTCACACACACACACACGCACTCACACACACACGCACTCACACGCACACGCACACACACACGCACTCACACACGCACTCACACACACACACGCACTCACACACACGCACTCACACACGCACTCACACACACGCACTCACACGCACGCACGCACTCACACACACGCACGCACTCACACACACACACACACTCACACACACACGCACGCACTCACACACACGCACTCACACTCACACGCACTCGCACTCACACACGCACTCACACACACACACACACACGCACACACACGCACACACGCACTCACACACGCACTCACACACACGCACACACACACGCACGCACTCACTCACACACGCAGTCACACACACGCACTCACACTCACACACACGCACTCGCACTCACACACGCACTCACACACACACACACGCACTCACACACGCACACACGCACTCACACACGCACTCACACACACGCACACACACGCACTCACACACACGCACACGCACTCACGCACACGCACTCACACACACACTCACACGCACTCTCACACACACACGCACTCACACACGCACACGCACACACACACACGCACTCACACACACGTACTCACACAGACACACTCACACAGGCACAGGAAGGCACAGGCAGACGCACCCAGACCCAGGCAGAAACGGGCAACAACAAAATTGCATTTGTAGAGTGTCTTTTCGCATCGGGAGGACGTCCCAAGAAACATGCATACAGGCAGAAACACACACCCGCACACACACACACGCACACACACACACGCGCGCGCAGGCAGAGACAAACACAGACAGAAACACGCACACAGACAGAGCCGGGGGAGCCAGGTCCTGTTTCTGGTGCGTGGTGAATCTCTCTGAGCTGCTGTTCTCACCCGAAAAGGCGTCAGTGTAAATGGGGAAGCTGTGAGGCGGTGAGTGACGGGGGTTTATATTGGGAGGGGGAGAGAGGGAGATAATTCCCTCCCTCTCTCCCCACCCCCGCCTGGCCGTGTGTCTGACCTCTCTCCCCTCGTCTCTCCCCACAGGTATCTCTCCGCTCATTGTTCTCAACCCGGCCAAGCAGCGCATCCTGGAGCAGTTTGCACTGTACCGCGCCGGTCAGATAGACAGCACCGAGCTGCTCTCCTCATTCCCTGACACAGGTACAGAGCAAATAATAACAGTCCCGGCATTTGACCCGGTGCCTGATCAGGTCATCAAGACATCTCAAAGCGCTTCACAAGATACACTGCAAAGTGTAGTGACTGTGTGTTTTGGGGGCGAAACACGACAGCCAATTGCACATAGTGACGTCCTCACAAACAGTCTTGGATTGAGTGACCGGCCCTCCCACGCTGGCCCCCGGCCCTCCCACGCTGGCCCCCGGCCCTCCCACGCTGGCCCCCGGCCCTCCCACGCTGGCCCCCGGCCCTCCCACGCTGGCCCCCGGCCCTCCCACGCTGGCCCCCGGCCCTCCCACGCTGGCTGCCCCTCCCACACTTGTCCCGCCTCCCACACTGGGCCTCTCCTTCACCCTGTGGTTTTGATTAACCCTCTCCTTTCCTGTACAGATGGATCCTGTAGCGTGGAGCGCCGGGGGCCAGAGGAGAGCGACGAGTTTGACTGAGACCTGAAACCCAGCCCTGAGAGGAGGCAGAGCGTGACACAGAGACAGGCAGAGAGCGAGCTACAGAGAGAGCGCATCACTGCATAGGGAGAGAGAGAGAGAGCAACACTGCACAGTGAGTGAGAGAGAGTGTGAGAGAGACTGCCCAGTGAGTGAGTGAGAGAGAGAGAAACACAAATAGAACGACATTGCAGTAAGTAAGAGAGTGTGACAGCGAGCGACATTGCATTGTGAGAGAGACACTCAGACAGACAGAGAGAGGGAGACAGACAGAGAGAGGGAGACAGACAGAGAGAAGGAGACAGACACATACACACACAGACAGAGAGAGACACAGAGAGAGACACACACACACACACAGAGTTATCAACTGCACAATGAGAGAGAGAGTGACAGAGAGAGAGGGAGAGAAGCATTTATTTAGCGCTCTTCATGCGGGGTAGTGTCCCGGAGCACTTAAACAGAGAGAGAGAGAGACTCACTGCCCACTGCACAGTGAGAGAGGGGTCATTGCCTTACTACACAGTGAGACAAGAGATTGTGACACAGAGAGAGAGAGCATCACTGCCTCCACTGTACAATGAAAGAGAGAGAGTGCGGTCACTGCCCAGTGTGTGAGGGAATGTGAGTGACACAGAAAAGGAGTAGTCGGTGCACAACGAGAGCAAGAGTGTGAAACAGAGAGAGTCACTATTCTGTGAGCAAACTCGGCAGCCAATTTGTGCAAAGCGACATCTCATAAACAGCCATGACACGCCCTGGGGGGATTGTCAGCCAAGACACCGAGAGAGAGAAAGACATCCCTTTTCTTTACCCTCGGACAGTGCTGCGAGAGATCTTTAACGTCCGTCCTGAACAGAGCACAGGCGGGAGCTCGTATTCAAGGCCTCACTTGAATGATTGTACCTCCCTTTCGGATCGTAGTGGGGTGGGAAGACTTATTTCCTCTCTCAACAAAAGCAGACCAGACGAATGTTAGTTTTGATATGATTTATTTATACTGTGTATTTTTCCACAAATATAACACATTGAGGAATACACCAAGGACTGGGGTGAAACGATTTTCTCCACTCTGTATCCACAGCGCTGCTTGTTTCAATCTCCCTGACCTGTGTCAACAAAGGAAAGTTAATATCAACAACAACAAATGACACCGTAGTGAGCCTGCCACGTCAGGAGGATGTCCCAAGGAACTGGACAGTCAGGGATCCGCATATTGTATACACCCCACCTTTCGCTTCAGGAGGACGTCCCAAAGCGCTTCCTAGGATTCACTGTAAAGTGCAGCTACTGTGAGTTTTATAGCTAATTTGATAGGCGGTGTAGTGGGACCTTTACTGTGTCTGTAACCCTGACCTGGGAGTGTGGACGGACACACAGTGTAGAGGAGCTTTACTGTGTCTCTAACCCTGACCTGGGAGTGTGGACACACAGTGTAGAGGAGCTTTACTGTGTCTCTAACCCTGACCTGGGAGTGTGGACACACAGTGTAGAGCTTTACTGTGTCTCTAACCCTGACCTGGGAGTGTGGACACACAGTGTAGAGCTTTACTGTGTCTGTAACCCTGACCTGGGAGTGTGGACGGACACACAGTGTAGAGGAGCTTTACTGTGTCTCTAACCCTGACCTGGGAGTGTGGACGGACGCAGTGTAGAGGAGCGTTACTGTGTCTCTGATGCTAAGAGTCTAACCTCACCTTGTGGATATGCCTCAATGAAATAGGCCAGAGCCTGTAACAAAATGTCCTGGATCTCCCCTGAGCGAGCTCTGTCTCCCTTCACGGGCTGTTGGGGTGAAGGATCCACCTGTAACACATCAGTTAACGCAGTGCAAAGCTGTGTAGGCACAGTGGATCACTTTTCACAGCACTTTACTGCGACCTGAGTTTACATAGTGCTGGTCAAGCAGGGTAGCGTCTCGGAACGCTTAACCATGGCGGAGCCTGGCGCTGGGGAGGGGGAGGTGAACGTAGGTGCGGTCGAAGAGGAAGGTCTTCCGGTGAGATGTGTAGAGAAGTGAATGTGGAGGAGTAGAGGCCGGGGAGAGAGAGAGCGAGAGGTGTGTGGGAGTCAGAATTTACTGTGAAGTGTGGTGACTGCGTGTTTTGTGCGTGAACCCGAGAGCCAGTTTGCGCTCAGCAACGTCCCCACAAACGGCAAAGGGAATGAGCAATTTTTAGGGAGGAGGGATGTCACGTCACTCACCCAGTCACCCACAGCGTGGTTGCCCTTTGCCTCGGTGTCCATCACTCCAGCGTACAAATCCCGTCTGGTGCTGGGTTTCTGCCCGGGAGAAAGAGAGGAAGCCTTTGCTGGTCAGTAACAAGCCGAGAGCCTCGTCCTCTCCTACACATCCATCCCTTCACACCCGAGCACCTCCTGATCTCAGCCACTGTAACGTCTCATCCGAAGGATGATCACGGGTTTCCGTGTGTGACAGACACCCGGCCGGTCACGGTGACGGGTTTCCGTGTGTCAGACACCCGGCAAGTCACGGTGACGGGTTTCCGTGTGTGTGTGTCAGACACTCGGCCGGTCACGGTGACGGGTCTCCGTGTGTGTCAGACACCCGGCCGGTCACGGTGACGGGTTTCCGTGTGTCAGACACCCGGTCGGTCACGGTGATGGGTTTCCGCGTATGGCAGACACCACAATAAACTGCATGGCAGAGCTGTGCCTTTACCTTGTTGCTGCTTGCTCGGCCGTTCTCCCTGGCGAGGGGGTGGAAGCTCACACCAGCGTCACTCTCCGCCGGGAACAGGATGATGAACGTACAGAAGGCGAGAGCCAGGAGGGGAACATTATTCCTCATGGTGATCACTGACATCAGACAGACACAGAATCAGCCCTTGTCTCAGCCTTGAGAGAAGACCAACACCTGAACAGGGGAACAAGCGGGGAGTGAGTGAGGTTTAACGTCTCCTCCGAAGGATGGTGCCTCTGACAATGTACCACACCCCCAGGGCTGTGTTCAAGTGTCAGCTTAGACTAAGTGATTCCATGTGCTGACGTGGGGAGGCTTGAACCCACAACCTTCTGCCTCAGAGATGAGTGAGTGAGTGACTGAGCCAGGCTGATGCACGTTAATAATAATAATAATAATAGTAATAATTGCATTTGATACAGCACCTTATCACGCCTTGCAACGTCTCAAAGCGCTTCACAGGATTTAGTGTAAAGTGTAGTGACTTTGTATTTTGTGGGCGAAACACGGCAGCCAATTACGCCCAATGACGTCCCCACAAACAGTCATGGATTGAGTGAGCAAAATATTATTATTTTGGAGAGTTTATTACCTCTGTAAAGGCATCCGCCAATCGACAAACAAGAGGCTTCCTACTTGCTGCTCGGTGAACAGATGCGCATGTGGGGAGTAAGGAAACTTGCCAAAGGCTTCACCCCGCCCGGGAATCAAACCCAGGTCCTCTCGCTTGCGAGGCGAGTGCTCTACGCTACCGGGCTCCACGTTTGAACCCACAACCTTCTGCCTCAGAGGTGAGAGTGTGAGCAACTGATCTATGCTGAGGAACATTACAGTGAGAAAGGGAAAGGTTAGGGCTGTACTCACATTTGATGCCTTCCACCACGCTGGGGACAGAGAGAAGCTGTGAATGAGCTCTGGGCTTCGTGTGAGGGGCATTTATACAGGTCTGGGGAGGAAGGGGGAATTTGATCTTAATCTGAGCCCCAGCCGAGAGCACACACACCCCAGATATTTCCATGTGTGAGCCATTAAGATGCCCGCCTCGCCTGGTAACTGCAGCGCAGGTGTGTTTGTGAAGCTGGGAATGGGAGGCTGGTTATCTGACATTCTCGCTGTCGAGACTAGATTCCTCTCGGTTATTTGCCCACTGCCTCAGTCTCTCGGAGAGACGGTTACGCAGCTGTGAGTTTAGGGGTTTTGTGTTGATAACGTTTGATACGGCGCCTTTCACCTCTCTGGGTGGGACCTCCGCAAGCACTTTGCATGGTTTCACTGTCGAGGAGAGACTGTGTGTTTTGTGACTGTGGGAGCGCACATCGCGGATTAGGAGCAATGTCTTTGCACTGAGGGCGGTGAGTGTGTGGAACTCATTCACTGCTGTTCATTGTGTGTGTGTGTGTGATTGTTTGTGAGCAAATGTATGCGAGTGTGTAATTGTTTCATTCTGAGTTTGTGTGTGAGCGAGTCTGTGCGGTTGTGTGTTTCACTTGTTTGTGTGTGTGAACGAGTGTATGTGTGTAATTGTGTGTTTCACTATGTGTGAGTGTGTCTGTGTGTGGTTGTGTGTTTCACTCGGTTGTGTGCGTGCGCGAGTGAGTGAGTCTGTGTGTGATTGTGTGTTTCACTTGTCTGTGTGTGCGCGCGAGTCTGTTGGTGATTGTGTTTTCACTTGGTTGTGCGTGTGAGCGAGTGTGTGTGTGTGTGTGTTTCTGGGTGTATGTGATATAACTGATGATGTACATACAAAAGTCAGCCCACACGTCTCTCCAGGTCTTTGTCAAACTTTTAATTTTGATTAAAAAAAAACCTTAATGTCAATCATTCCATTTACAGGCCATGTAAAGTCCCCCTTCCCCCCCCCCACCCCCCCCCCCACACACATACACACACAGCACTGCCCGTGGTCATCGGGGTGGGGGGCGGGCGAGAGAAGGGAGTTTCTCTCTCACTCTCTCCTGATGTCCTGGCCAACATTCCTCCAGATAATTGCTCGCTCGCTTCATGACTGTTTGTGAGGACGTCGCTGGGGCCCAAATTAGCTAAACGCACACTTACTACACTTTGTAGAAAAAATCCTGTGAAGCGCTTTGGCACAGCCTGACGTGAAAGGTGCTGAACTAAATGGAAGGAGTGTCAGTAGCATTGATAATAATGAAGTAGGAATTGTTGTACCGAGTTCCTGGGCAAGGCAGGAGGACAGAGTGAACTCCCACCCTCTCTCTCCCTCCCACACTCTCCCTCTATCCCTCTCCTTGTCTCACACCCCCTCGCTCTCTTCCCCCCCCCACCCTCTCTCACTGCTGTTTCTCCCCCTTGCCCTTGATGGTTTGGTGGGTGAGGTGGGTGAGGAAGAGGAAGGAGAAGTGGATCTGGAGCACGTCACAGACCTTGGACCAGAAGTGTCCAGAGAGCCTGTGGAAGAGCTGCCACTGGCCGAGCCAGGCATCGAGGAGCTTGAGACCGACGAAGCCGGCGCAGGACGTGATGGCTAACAGCAGCCATCGCCTGGAGACACCGTCCCCCACCCTCCACTGCACCCCCACGCCCACCACGATAGCCAGCGCCACGTGACAGGCCAGGGCCAGCTCGAACCCCTGGGGGACAGCCAGGGCCAGCAGGTAACTGCCCAGCGAGGCAGCCTCTATAGCCCGCCACAGGCCCGGCCTCCAACCCTGCAACAGGAACAGGCACCAGACCGGGACCCAGGCGAAGATGGGCAGAGTGAACCACTGGTCCAGCACGGCCGCCGGGTGCCTCTGGCTGGCGATGCGGGCCGCCTGGACCAGCCCGTAGCCCGCGACCATCCAGCCGAACACGTGGCTGACATAGCGTCCGTGCCTCCCGCCCGCGGCCTCCTCCCCCCGCCTCAGCCAGTGCCAGCCCAGCGCCACGTAGCCCAGATTGACCAGGGCGTTGCCGGGCAGGGTCAAGCCCCTGGGCATCCAGGCCACCTGCCGCTCGGCGTAGCTCTCCAGCCCCAGCTCGGTCTGCACCCCGTCGAATACCCCGCTCCACACCGCGGCCACGCACGCGGCCGCGCCCAGCAGCACATGGCACAGAGCCAGTCTGCGGGCGGACATCCTTCGCTCTCCTCCTCTCTCGCTCCCTCGCTCTGCGCAGCTCTCGGGGGGGGTCCAGGTGGCAAAGGCGACGTGTTAGTAGCGCAGTCCGGTGTTGCTCTTTGTGTGGTGGTTTATCGGTTGGTTCTTGTCCTTCGTGGCAGGAAAGGTGTACGTAAACGTGCGGTAGTGCACCGTAGTATCGTGGTTAGTTAGTGCGCTCGCCGTGCAAGCGAGAGAACCCGGGTTCGGTTCCCAACCGGGCGGGCAGCACGAGACCTTGGGCAAGTGTACTTATTCAGGACACTCAGTCAGTAGGAACCCGCTTGTTCGTCGATTGGCGGATTATTTTCCGGGGGTAACAGTCCACACCAGAAAACCGGGGGTCACTCCACCCACGGCTGTGTGTGGGTCCGTCGCTGGGCGCAATGGGCTGCCGCGTTTCGCCCACAAAACGTACAGTCACTTCACTTTACGGTGCGTCTTCTTGTGAAGCGCTTTGAGGCGTCTCGACGATGCGGTTCGATGTTGGCGAGTGTGAAACCCTGCAGTGGCTTATGCAGTTTGCTGCTGCTGTTGGGTTGGCTCAGTCTCGTGTCTCTCTCTACGTTTCTCTTTCGCCTCTGAGTGTCTCCCGGTCGGTCTCTGTCCCACCGTCTCCTCCCGCTTGTGGGACGGCGACCCCTCTCGCCTCCCTCCTGTCTCCGGGGAGCTTTTTCCGAGCCCTGCACCCCCGGACCCGCAGCTCCAGCGACTTTGGAACTGGGGACTGGGAGGACCGGTCAAATTTCACTTTCATTTCAAATGTCTCAGCCTCGGCTCTTAAAGCTGCACGGTTTCCCCCCTCACTTCCTCCCTGCAGCGCGTCTCTTCCGTTCCTGTCCATCTCCCTTAATTAAGCGAAAGAAAAATCTCTCTCTCTCTCTCTCTCTCTCCCCACACCGCCCCCCTGGTGTCCTGGCCGACAGACAGAGCCGCTCGCTCGCTTCTCGGCCTTTCGCGGAGGAGGCCCGCGGCCCGCAAGACACTTCATTAAAGGATTATTATTTGTAGTGGCGTTAGTGGCCGAGTAGTTAGAGCGCTCGCCTCACAACCGGGGCAAAGCTGTAGGCAAGTTTCCTTACTCCGCACAGACACACACACACCCCCCCCCACGCGCCTGTGTCCCGGCAGTCAGTAGGAACCCGTTTGTCAGGCGATTGGGGGATCACTTTCCGGGGGGAATAATCCCTTCAAAACAATAATAATAATTCAGTGGCTTCAACCCCGCAGCTGTTTTGGGGGGACGTCGCCGGGCGCGATCGGCTGCCGGGTTCGGCCCCCGAAACACACGCACAGTCGCTACACTTGACGGTGTATCCTGTGAAGCGCTTTGAGACGTCTCGACGACGTGATCGGGCGCCGGGTCCACACGCCGGGATTATTATTATTATTATTGGAGTCCTGTAGCTCACTCGCGCACTCCGCACACACAGCCCTGATAATAATCCCTCCCGGAGAAAACAATAATAAATCGGTCACTTTCAACCCACGGCTGTCTGTGGGGCCGACGCCGCTGTGCGCAATCGGCCGCCGTGTTTTGCCCACAAATATACCGTCAATTCACTTTACAGTGTGTCCTGTGAAGCGCTTTGGGACGTCCTCCTGACGTGAAAAGCGCTATATCAAATGCAAAGATTATTATTATTATTATTATTATGTAAATCTATGTGTATTATCTGCTTCAATGGCCACTGATGGGAGTGAGTCCCGCACAGTGCTGCCCTCTGTCTGAAGAAGTTCCTTCTGTATTCCCATTTCAATCCTCAGTCACTGTCTTACACTCGTGTTTCTCCGTGAAGTCTCGGTCACAAATAGGGACCTCCTGTTATAGAGCTGTGACACCGTGTTGTATTGGTGTCACTTGTGGGACTGCAATCAGTGCTGTCGCTCAGGGGGAGTCCTGTAGCTCAGGGGTTAGAGCACTCGCTTTGTGAGTGAGAGACCTGAGATCATTTCCAGACAGAGGGCCAAACCTCGGGCAAGTTTCCTTACTCCACACAGAGCCCTAATAATAATAATAATAATCCTCCAAAACAAAAACAATAATAAATTGGTCATTTTCAACCCACGACTGTTTGTGGGACATTGCTGTGCGCAATTGGCCGCCGCGTTCGCCCACAAATATACAGTCACTACACTTTACAGTGTGTCCTGTGAAGCGCTTTGGGACGTCGAGAAGACGTGAAAAGCGCTATATCAAATGCAAAGGATTATTATTATTATTATTGTGATTAATATGAAACCCCCTTTAAGTGGTGTATGGGCGTGGCGTGGCGACGCAGGGGAGGCGCGCGTGGCGTGGTGACGCAGGGCTGCCGTGCGTGGCGTGGTGACGCAGGGGAGGCGCGCGTGGCGTGGTGACGCAGTGCGTGGGTTACGGTTGCGATGGTGACGGTCTCCGCCGCTGTGGGGAGACGCGGTGTTTGGCGGTGGCGGCGCCTCCCGGGGGCCGCGGGGTAGTGGGGGTCCGGCATTCCTGGCGGATGGAGCGGTACAGCCTCCTGGGCCGCGTGGGGGAGGGAGCGCACGGCATCGTGTTCAAGGCCAAAGACGTGGAGGTCAGAGTCACCGGGGGGATCCGGGGGGTAGTGGGGGGCCCCGGGGGGGGGGGTCCGGGGGGTAGTGGGGGATCCGGGGGACACACACACACAGACACACACACACAGAGATACACACAGACACACACACACAGAGATACACACAGACACACACACACAGACAGATATATACACACACAGACACACACACACAGATATATACACACACAGATATACACACAGACACACACACACACACACAGATACACACACAGACACACACACACAGATATACACACAGACACACACACAGATACACACACAGATATACACACACAGATATACACACAGACACACACACAGATACACACACACACATAGACACACAGATATACACACACACAGATATACACACACAGATATACACACACAGATATACACAGACACACACAGTTATACACACACAGATATACACACAGACACACACAGATACACACACACACAGATATACACACACACACACACAGACACACACATACAGACAGACAGATATATACAGACAGACACACACACACACACACACACACAGACCGATATACAAACACACATACACAGATACACACACACACACACAGACAGATATACACACAGACACACACACACAGATATACACACAGACACACACACACAGATATACACACAGACACACACACACAGATATACACACAGACACACACACACAGATATACACACACACACAGATATACACACACACACACAGACAGATATATACAGATACACACACACACAAAGACAGACCCATATATACACACACACACGCACAGATATACATGGACACGCACAGAGACATTGATGCACACAGACCGAGACACACACATGGCTGTGTTTACCAATAGTAAGTAGGAACCCTCTTGTGTGTTACAGTTACACAAACTGGCGAGGGCCGGGGTGATGGGGGGACGGGGTTCAGGGGGTGAGGGGGAGCCAGTGGGGGCTGGCGAGGGCTGCGGGTGATGGGAGGACGGGGTTCAGGGGGTGAGGGGGGCCTGGCGAGGGCTGAGGTGATGGGGGGACGGGGTTCAGGGGGTGAGGGGGAGCCAGTGGCGGCTGGCGTGATGTATATATATAATAGTCCTTGCATTTATGAAGCGCTTTTCACTTTATCCACTATAAAATGGCAGCGACATTGTATTGTCTGTTTGCTCCCCACTCAGACTGGCGATACGGTGGCCCTGAAGAAGGTGGCCCTGCGTAAGCTGGACGAGGGAATCCCGAACCAGGCTCTGAGGGAGATCAAAGCTCTGCAGGAGATCGAGGATAACCAGCACGTGAGTGTGTGAGAGACATGAAGAGGATTAGCGTACATTCTTGCCTGTCTGTATTTTTCATCTGACTCACTGTCATCTTCAGTGTTTCACTATCCTCTTTCACACACTCACTGTTAGAGTCTTTCTCTCTCCCCCTCCCCCCTTTCCCCCTCCCCCCCTCTCCCCCCTCTCTCCCCCCCTCTCTCTCCCCCTCTCTCCCCCCCCCCTCCCCCTCCCCCCCTTTCCCCCTCTTTATCTCTCTCACCCACTCCTCTGTTTATGTAACAGGTGGTGAAGCTAAGAGAAGTGTTTCCGCACGGCACAGGCTTTGTGCTGGTGTTTGAGTACATGTTGTCTGACCTGTCTGAGGTCATCCGCAACTCCGATCGACCTCTGACTGAGTCCCAGGTCAAGGGTTATATGATGATGCTGCTCAAGGGCCTGGCGTTCTGTCACGCCAACTCCATCATGCATCGGGTGAGATACGCAACACACACGCAACAAACATGCACAGAAACCCAACACAACACACACTTCTGTCACGTCAACTCCATAACCCACCAGGTAAGACACACAACACACACATACAAACAGACACACACACACGCACATATGAACAGACACGCACTCACACACAAACACTGTCATGCCAACGTCATCATGCACCGGGTGAGACACACATAGACATACATGCTTACGTACACATAGACACGCATTCGCTCTCTCTCTGGCCTCTCACTCCCCTCCTCCTCTCTCTCTCTCACTCTCTCCCTCTGGCCTCTCGCTCCCCCCCTCACTCTCTCTCTCTCTCTCTCTGGCCTCTCGCTCCCCCCCTCACTCTCTCTCTCTCTCTCTGGCCTCTCATCCCCCCCTCCGTCTCTCTCTCTGGCCTCTCACTCCCGCTGGACTGACCCTCTGCTCTGCTCATTGACAGGACCTGAAACCAGCCAACCTGCTGATCAGCTCCACAGGACACCTGAAAATCGCAGACTTTGGTCTGGCCAGAGTTTACTCCAACGAGGGCGACAGACTGTACAGCCACCAGGTGGCGACCAGGTCAGTGAGACAGACGGACAATCTGCCTCCCGGGCTGTGCCCTGTGCAGGTGGACGTTAAAGATCTTCCTGCGGGGCTATTCGAAAGGAGGAGGGAGTTTCTCTCTCTGTCTCTCCCGGTGTCCTAGAAAAATAGTAATAATAACAATAATCATCATCCTCGCATTTGATAATAAGAATAATCGTTGCATTCGATACAGCGCCTTATCACATCTTCGAGACGATTCAAAGCTATGATAAATCTTTATATAAAACACTGGTTGGGCCTCAGCGAGAGACTGTGCTCAGTTCAGGGCCCCACATGTTAGGAAGAACGTCAAGGCATTGGAGAGGGAGCAAAGGAGGTTGACCAGGATGGTACCAGGAATGAGTACTTCAGTTATCAGGAGAGACTGGAGAAGCCGGAGTTATTCTCCTTGGAGCAGAGAAGGTTAAGAGGAGCCTTAATAGAAGTTTTCAAAATGATGAGGGGATTCGATGGGGTGAAGAAGGAGAAGTGTTTTCACAGCGAGTTGTTGGGATCTGGAATCATTGCCTGAAAGGCCGGTGGGAGCCGATTCCATAACAACTTTTAAGAGAGAAGTAGATCATTATTTGGGGAGGACAAGTTTGCAGAGCTATGGGGAGAGAGCGGGGGAGTGGGGTTGATCAGGGCTATGGGGAGAGAGCGGGGGAGTGGGGTTGATCGGGGCTGTGGGGGG
The DNA here is from genome assembly GCF_018977255.1 of Callorhinchus milii. Lineage (NCBI taxonomy): Eukaryota > Metazoa > Chordata > Chondrichthyes > Chimaeriformes > Callorhinchidae > Callorhinchus > Callorhinchus milii. The sequence goes on from NW_024704797.1 coordinate 325,845, forward strand.
GGAGTGGGGGTTGATCGGGGCTGTGGGGAGAGAGCGGGGGAGTGGGGGTTGATCGGGGATGATGGAGTGTGTCTGTGTGGCAGGTGGTATCGGTCCCCAGAGCTGCTGTACGGAGCTCGCAGATACGATGAGGGTGTGGATCTCTGGTAAGTTACCCTGTGGGTGATCCCAATCTGTGTGTAGGAGTGGGGGGTAGCGAGAGGGGCAGAGGGGGGCAGGGGGGGCGAGAGGGGCAGGGGGTGATGGAGAAGGAGAGGGGAGAGAGGGCGAGGGGAGGCGAGAGGGGGAGGGGGTGACGGAGCGGGAGGGGGGCAAGAGGGGGAGGGATTGATGGAGAGGGAGGGGGGGGCGAGTCTTCGGGCAGCCTCTCTCTGTCTCAGTCTCTCTCTCTCTCTCTCTCTCTCTCAGGGCTGTGGGCTGTATATTTGGGGAACTCCTGAACAATTCCCCTCTGTTCCCCGGGGAGAACGATATTGAGCAGTTGTGCTGTGTGCTCCGTGTGCTGGGGACCCCCAACGAGACCATCTGGCCGGTGAGACTGTCCCTCCCTCTCTCTGTTCTGCAGGAGCTTAACTCGCTTACACTGCTGGCCTCTGGTCGCTGATTCTCTTCCCGGTTTTCCCAGGAGATCACCGAGCTTCCCGACTACAACAAGATCACCTTCAAGGAGAACCCTCCTATCCCACTGAGACACATCGTTCCTGACGCCGCCCCCGAGGCTGTGGATCTGCTCCAGAGATTCCTGGTCTATCCCTCGGCTCGGCGCATCCGAGCAGCTCAGGTAATAACCAATAATATTAATACTAATCAATGATAATAATCCCCATCCGAGCCGCTCAGGTAATCATCAAAATCAATAGTAATCTATAATCTGTGGTGTTCTGTAGCTCAGTGGTTACAGCCCTCGCCTCGCAAGTCAGGGTCAACCGTTGAGCAAATTTCCTTACTACTCATACACACACACACACACACACACACACGCACCCCCCCACGCGCCTGTGTCCCCGGCAGTCAGTAGGAATCGCTTGTCAGGCGATTGGGGGATCACTTTTCGGGGGTAATAATCCCTTCAAAACAATAATAATTTGGTCGCTTCAACCCCCGGCTGTTTGTGGGGACGTCGTTGGGTGCCATCGGCTGCCGCGTTTCACCCACAAAACGCACAGTCACTACACTTTACAGTGTGTCCTTTGAAGCGCTTTGAGACTCCTGACGACGTGATGAGGCGCCGGGTCAAATGTAAGGCTTATAGGATTATTATGTACGGTCTGCGGAGTGTGATTCGGTCTCTTCCCCCTCTTCTCTTCTCCCAGGCTCTCCTCCACCCCTATTTCTTCACGGAGCCCCTCCCGGCCCACCACTCTGAGCTGCCCATCCCCCACAGAGGCACAGCCAAAACACGCCAGGCTCTACAGCACCAGTATGAGGAGCAGGTGGAGAGGCCCCTCAGTGAGTCCGTGCTCGATCCTGACTGTGTCTGCCCCCACGCCAGGGTCTGGTGAGGGAGAGGGGAGAGGGGAGGTATGTGCGTGTCTGTGTGTGTGTGTGTGTGTGTGTGTGTATGTGGGTGTGTGTCTCAGCTCGCACTCTCGCCTCTGATTCCGCTCGACCGGCTCCGGCCTCCCCCTTGTCCCTTGTGCCCTCTGTTCCCCCATCGGTGAATTGGGTGCCGCGTTTCACCCACAAAAGCGCTTTGGGACGTCCTCCCACTGTGAAAAGCGCTGGGTCAAATGTAAGTATTATTACTATTTATTAATAATAAATAGTTGTTACGCCCCAGTTCACTGTCTCCCGTTCTCTCTTTTGAGTTATTTATTTCCCGTCTGCTTTCTGACTTGATATGACTTAGAACTCATACAAGTCTAAGCTGACACACCAGCACAGTGCTGGGGGGAGAGAGAGAGAGAGAGAGGGAGAGAGAGAGCGAGCACCACACTGTCAGCGGTGTCGTCTTGTGATGGGACGTTAAGCCTCACTCCCCGTCCGTGCCTCGTTCAGGTGGACGTTAAAGATCTCCCGCAGAGCTATTCGAAAAAAGAAGGGAGTTTCTCTCTCTCTCTCTCTCTCTCTCTCTCTCTCTCTCTTTGCTGGTGTCCTGGCCGACAATCCCCCAAATAAAATTGCTCGCTCGTTTCGCAGCTGTTTTTGGGGCCTTTGCTGCGTGCGACTTGGTTGTCTACAAAACTCACAGTGAACTGCGCTTTATGGTGAATTGCGGTGAAGCGCCTTGAGAGGTCCTCCCAATGCGAGAGGCGCCGTGTAAATATGAGGGGTGTTATCATTGTGGAGTCCTGTGGCTCGGTGGTTAGAGCACTCGCCTCTCAGGGAGACCTGGGTTCGATTCCCGGTCAATGCGAAATGTTGGGTAAGTTTCCTTACTCCGCGCGCGCGCGCACACACACGCACACGGGCACACACACGTGCCTCTTGCTGACCAGCAGTCAGTCGGAACCCGGTTGTTAGTCGATTGACAGATTTTCCGGCACTAATAATCCTCTCACAATAATAATTTTGGTCACTGAATCCACGGCTGTTTGCGGGGACGCTGCTGTGCGCAATTGGCTGCCGCGTGTCGCCCACAAAGTATAGAGTCAAGTCACTTTACAGTGTATCCTGTGAAGCGCTTTGAGACGTCGAGAAAACATGAAAGCGCTCTATCAAATGCAAGGATTGTTATTATTATTATTATTATTATTGAGTCCAGAGGTGGAATCCTGTATCTTATTATTGGAGCTCTCTCCTCGCAAGCAAGAGGACCTTGGTTCGAATCCCGGTCAGGGCGAAGCATTGGGCAACATTCCTTACTCCGCAGCCACACCCACACACACACCCACACACCCCCCCCTCCCCCCACACACACACACCCCTCTGTTTACCAGCAGTCAGTAGGAACCCGCTTGTTAGTCGATTGGGGGATCACTTTTCTGGGGGTAATAATCCCTTTTTTAAAAAAAAACGTAACGATAAAAATAGTAATGTGGTCACTCAATCCACATCTGTTTGTGGGGACGTCGCTGAGCGCAATTGGCCGCCGCGTTTCGCCCACACACTTTATATCCTGTGAAGCGCTTTGAGATGTTTCAAAGATGTGTTAAGGAGCTGTTTCTAATGCAATTATTGAGGGGCTGTGTGTTATTGAGGGGCCGTGTATAGTGTGAGGGTTATTGAGGGGCTGTGTATAGCGTGGGTTATTATTGAGGGGCTGTGTATTATTGAGGGGCTGTGTATTGAGGTTATTAGCAGTGTAGCAGTGTAACTGAGCTGCTGTTTGTGCCTTTGTCCCTTTTCCGTGCTGTGGCGTATCATGTCAGGGTCTGTGAAGCCGACAGTGGTTTCTCTGAATCCCTCTTATCTCCTCGCTGCACCCTCGCTCGCTCCCTGGTACGTCAGTGGGGACTATTGCCAAGCTGTGCTGTTCAACATCTGCTAGAGATAGCACGCTCTCCATGATGGGCGGGGAGAGGGGAGAGAGCGGGAACGGGAGGGAGGAGAAAAACGATTGTTTTTTTTTTGACACCCGCGCTGAAGCCCATCACCGTGACCGGCCGGGTGTCTGACACACAGGGAAACCCGTCGCCGTGACCGGCCGGGTGTCTGACACACACGGACAGCCGTCACCGTGACCGGCCGGGTGTCTGACACACAGGGAAACCCGTCGCCGTGACCGGCCGAGTGTCTGACACACACACACGGAAACCCGTCACCGTGACCGGCCGGGTGTCTGACACACAGGGAAACCCGTCGCCGTGACCGGCCGAGTGTCTGACACACACGGAAACCCGTCACCGTGACCGGACGGGTGTCTGACACACACGGAAACCCGTCACCGTGACCGGACGGGTGTCTGACACACACACACACGGAAACCCGTCACCGGGTAGAGTCTCCGAAATAAGACTGAGAGACGCAGGTGTGGAGCCACTCTCAAACCCCCACCACCCCTTGCCCTCCAGCCCCCAGTTCGGGTGCAAATCCCCAACTGTTCAGTCCAACGCCTTTGGACGCCCTCCTGACGTGAAAGGCAGGTGCTGTGTGAATGTCATGTGTTGTTGTTGTTGTTGTACATGCCACTTACACACCGAATCTCCCTGTGTCCGCGAGGGAGGGGAGTGCGCACTCGCTCTTTATGTCGGTCTGTATGTCTCTGGAGGGACGCACCACACTTACCTAACACCAGAGTGTTGGTGCAGAGACACACGACTTGGGGGGTGGGGGGGGGCCCAGGGTGTGCGTTGGTGTAATTGTTGGGAGTCTAACCAGCTAAACCCACACAGCTTGGCCATCGAGAGAGAGAGAGAGAGAGAGAGAGAGTGGCTGTCTGGCCAAGCTTTCCCGCTGCTTGTCCAGCCAGGACCCCCCTCCCCGTTAGTTAGTTAAGGCTTTGGCTGCGGGGTTAACAGGAGCTGAGGGGGAGGATTCCCTGCCCCCAGTGACTGGTCGGCCCTTCCAGGCTGGGCCGGGCTGCCATCAGCAGTGAGTGGCCTGGGATACTGCGGCCCCTCCTGGCTCAGGACCCAGACTTAGGGGAGGAAAAAGCCAGGAGTGGGGTCAGAGTAGAGTGTTGGTGTGGGGGGGGAGCGAGCCCCAGCACAGACACCATGAGGGAGGGGAGAGAGAGGGAGAGAGAGCAGGGGGACAGGGCTGGAGTGGAGAGCGTCAGGGTGTTGGGGGGAGCGAGCACCAACGTGCTTTACTCACTATGTGGCTCGGGCAAATACTTCAATCAGATAAATTGTCTTATCAGCGCTGTGCAGAGAGGGGAGAGGATGGTTCGCCTCCTAACGACTGTTGGGCAGAGAGAGAGACCCATAACTGACACTTGGCTCACTGTGTGTGTGTGTGTGTGTGTGTGTGTGTGTCAGCCTGGCTCAGTTACTCGCCCACTCTCTCGCCTCCCGAGTCAGAAAGTTGTGGGTTCAAGCCCCCCACACACTTTGAGCGTCCTTATGGGTGGGGGAGAGAGAGCGAGAGGGCTGTATTGTCAGAGACGCCATCCTTCGGATCAGACGTTAAACCGAGCTCCGCACCTGCCCGTTCAGGCAGTTCACGTTAAACATCCCACGGCGCTGGACGAAAAGAGGAGGGAGTTCCTTTCCGTCCCGGTCTCCTGCCCGACAGTCCCCCAAATTAAACCTGTCGCTCGCTCCATGGCTGCTCGTGGGGACGCTGCCGTGTTTCGCCCACACAACACAGTCACTACGCTTCGCAGTGTATCCTGTGAAGCGCTGTGAGACGTCTCGAAAACGTGAAAAGGCGCTGTATCCCAATGCAAGGATTATTACATGATATTATTATTATATTGTTGTTGTTATTAAGGGGATTATTGCTTCCCTGTAATTGCGACGTGTTGGTTGTTTGCAGGTCTGTCTTGGCAGTTCACATCAGACCCGGATCTGGCAGGAATAGAGGGAGAGGTTTTGAGTGATACACAGAAGTCTTTGCTTCCGACTGCTCCAGGCAGGAAACTCGCATCGCTCCCCACTCCTTTCCTCCGTTCCCTGCTGTTTGAGATTAAAGCTCCCGACGCCCAACTGCTAATTTAGCAGCCTTCTTACCGACCATCCCTGTGTCCCCTTCTCTCTCCCCTTCCCTCCCTCCCTCCCTCCCGCCGTAGGGAGAGAGCACCGTATTGTTGGAGACCTTAAGCCTCGCTCATTCCCCCACCCGTCCCCGTCCGTTCCCTGTTCGCGGACGTTCAAGGACATCAAGGGAGCTTTGAGCTCACAGTCCAGGCTGATGCTCCAGCACAGCGATGGAGGGGGAGAGAGAGAGAGAGAGATGCATTGTCAGACACGTTAAACCCCGCTCACTACCCCCACCCCGTCTGTGCTCTGTTCAGGGCGGACATTGTAGATCTCCCCCCGCGGCTCTGTCGGGGGTAAAAGAGAGGGAGTTTCTCTCTCTCTGTCTCTCTCTCTCTCTCTCTCCCGGTGTCCTGGCCAACAGATAAAACCGCTGGCTCGCTTCGCGGCTGTTTGTGGGGACGTCGCCTCGCGCAAAAAAAAGGGTCTGTCCGCAAAACACACAGTCACTACACTTTGTGTATACACACACACACACACACACACACACACAAGAGTCACTCCACTTTATAACAAAACCCTGCAAAGCCCTTTGAGACGTCAGAGCTCAGGCACTGCGTCAGATTTAAGGACGACTGTTATTGTTTATTATCATTTAACCAGAACAGCAAAATGGATCCGAACCTCAGATGGGAGGATGGAGATTCGGAAAACAGTCGAGGGAGAGAGAGAGAGAGGGGGGACCGAGAGAGAGAAGAGAGAGAGAGAGAGGGGCGTGTCTCTACTTCTAACCAGTCACCAACTTTGACAATCCTACTCCTGCTTTAAGTGTCACTTTGGAGAGAGACAAGAGCGATATAGAGAGAGGGAGAGAGAGAGGAAGGGAGGGTGACGGGGTGAGAGACCAAGATAGAGAGAGAGATAGAGTGCGATTGACAGGACGAGAGAGATAGAGCCGACGAGAGAGAGCAGAGCGAGAGAGAGAGAGAGACCGAGACAGAGAGATGAGAGAGTAGAGACAGTGAGAGAGAGAGAGAGAGAGAGCGACAAGACAGACATGAGAGCGTGAGAGATAGAGACGAGAGAGATAGAGACAGAGTGAGAGAGACGAGCGAGAGAGTCAGCGATAGAGGGAGACGAGAGATAGAGACAGCGATAGAGGGAGACGAGAGATAGAGACAGCGAGAGATAGAGAGAGACAAGCTAGAGGGTGAGATAGAAACGGTGAGGTGAGGGATAGAGAGCGAGTGACAGAAAGAGACAAGACAGAGGGTGAGATAGAGAGACAGACTGTGAGATTTCAGAGAAGAGATAGAGACTGAGTGACAGAGAGAGGGATAGAGACAAGACAGAGAGAGAGAGAGAGAGACCGAGTGAGTGATAGAGAGACAGACTAGAGATAGAGAGAGAGAGACTGGGTGAGTGAGAGAGAGAGACAGAGACAAGACAGAGTGAGAGACAGGGAGAGACAAGAGAGATAGAGACCGAGCGAGTGAGAGAGACGGAGAGAGAAGCGGAGAGAGAGTTTGCGGTGTTTTAAGTGCTCTTCACACACAAACAGGTCAGTAACATCTGAAGTAATGCAGTTCTACTCCTCGTCCCTCGGCTCAATTTATTTAGAGTTTTTGGAACTTCCGAGCTGCCGCCTGCTCTCTGGTAATGCCCTTCACGGCTGTTTGTGGGGATGCCCCCGGGCGCAAACCTGGCTGCCGCGATTCCCTCACAAAACACAAAGTCACTGCGCTTTACGGTGTACCCTGAGACGTCCTCCCGACATGATAAGGCGTCATGTGAAATGCAAAGATTATTATTGCTGTATCCTCTTTCACTCGGTCTCTGTCTCGGTCGCTCTGTCTCTATCTCTGTCTCTATCTCCCTCGCTCTGTCACTCTTATCTTCGGTCTCTCTTATCTGTCTCTATCAGTTTCTCAGTGTGTCCAACTCGGTCTCTGTTTCTGTCTCCCTATCTCTGTGTCTCTGTCGCAGTCTCGGTCTCTCTATCTGTCGCTCAGTGTTTCTGTGTCCAGCTCAGTCTCTCGTGTCTATCTCAGTCTCTCCCTCTCACTATCTCAATCCCTTGGTCTTTCTGTCTTGGTCTCTCTATTTCTATCTCTATCTCAATCTCTCGTTATCCAGATCTCTGTCTCTCTGTCTCTATCACGATCTCTCTGTCTCTATCACGATCTCTCAGTCTCTATCACGATCTCTCTGTCTCTATCACAATCTCTCAGTCTCTATCACGATCTCTCAGTCTCTCTGTCTCTATCACGATCTCTCTGTCTCTATCACGATCTCTCTGTCTCTATCACGATCTCTCTGTCTCTGTCACGATCTCTCAGTCTCTATCACGATCTCTCAGTCTCTCTGTCTCTATCACGATCTCTCTGTCTCTATCACGATCTCTCTGTCTCTGTCACGATCTCTCAGTCTCTCTGTCTCTATCACGATCTCTCAGTCTCTCTGTCTCTATCACGATCTCTCTATCACGATCTCTCAGTCTCTCTGTCTCTATCACAATCTCTCTGTCTCTATCACGATCTCTCAGTCTCTATCACGATCTCTCTGTCTCTATCACGATCTCTCTATCACGATCTCTCTGTCTCTATCACAATCTCTCTGTCTCTATCACGATCTCTCTGTCTCTATCACGATCTCTCTGTCTCTATCACGATCTCTCTATCACGATCTCTCTGTCTCTATCACGATCTCTCTATCACGATCTCTCTGTCTCTATCACGATCTCTCTGTCTCTATCACGATCTCTCTATCACGATCTCTCTGTCTCTATCACAATCTCTCTGTCTCTATCACGATCTCTCTGTCTCTATCACAATCTCTCTGTCTCTATCACGATCTCTCTGTCTCTATCACGATCTCTCTATCACGATCTCTCAGTCTCTATCACGATCTCTCTGTCTCTATCACGATCTCTCAGTCTCTATCACGATCTCTCTGTCTCTATCACGATCTCTCTGTCTCTATCACGATCTCTCTGTCTCTATCACGATCTCTCAGTCTCTATCACGATCTCTCTGTCTCTATCACGATCTCTCTGTCTCTATCACAATCTCTCTGTCTCTATCTCGATCTCTCTGTCTTTGGGCGCAATCAGCTGCTGTGTTTTGCCCACAAAACACACAGTCGCTACACTTTACAGCGTGTCCCGTGAAGAGCTTTGAGACGTCTCGAAGACGTAATAAGGCGCCGGGACAAAAGCAAGGATTATTATTATTATTATTACTATTATAATTAGCCTCCCCTGTGTTATAGAGAATAACACCACTCTCTGTCTCTCTCCCGCTCTCTCTCTGTCTGTTCCCGGAGCGCTGGGAGACGCTCTGTAAGAGTGCTTTGCTGCTGAGAGGTGTGCAGTTGTGTCGCTGGGTTAACACCGTTTCGGGTGCTGTCCCTCAGGTGCTGTTGAGTGCTGTGGCGGAGCAGGATGGACGAGGCACTGAACCCCAGCCCCTGGCTGGACCAGGTGTCAGGGTCTGTGTCCGGCCCAGGACGAGACGCTGGCCTTCACTACACTGACGAGATATCAGCCAAGCAAGCGGCTTTCTACAGCGAGGTCGATGAGGGTTGCAGCCCGGCTCCAGCTCCTCTCTCCTACAGCCCTGGTCACAGGCGATCTCACACCAGCTATCACAGTCAGTACTCAGTCTCTCTCGCCTAACACTAACGCTAACACTCGCGGGTCAGGGGCTTGTGGGGTCGGGCCCCTCACACACTCACACACACGGACAGACACACACACAGACAGACACACTGACACACACACAGACACCCCAGAGATGTTACACCTCACTCACTCCCCGTCTGTGAACGTTAAGGATCTCCCCCCACGGCGCTGTCGGGGGAGGGGGGCGCGGGGGGGTGGAGTGGGGGGGTGACGCTGGGGAGTGAAAGGAGTTTTTTTCTCTCTCTCCCCCTCTCCCGGTGTCCTGGCCGACATAAAAACGCTCGCTCACTTCACGGCTGTTTGTGGGGACGTCGTTGTGTGCAAACACGGGGGGCTGCCAGGAAACACAGTCACTACACTTTACTGCTGAGACATCTCAATGTCGTGATACGGCGCCGGGTCAAACGCCGGGAATATTATTATATGATTTATATTATATATGAGGATTGTGAACAATCATTATATCCCTCGCGCTCTCTCTCTGTCTCTCTGTCTGTCTCTGTCTGTGTGTGTCTCTCTCTCTCTGTCTCTCTATCTGAGGGTCTCTCTCTCTGTGTCTGTGTATGTGTGTCTCTCTCTGTCTGTTTCTGTCTGTCTGTCTGTCTGTCTGTGTGTGTGTCTCTCGCTCTGTGTCTGTCTCTGTGTCTGTGTCTTATCTCTCTCTTTCTCTCCCCACAGATCGCTCGCTGTGCCCCCCACACCCCCTGGCCTGGTTGGAGGGCGCGCCCTGGGGGGCTGCGGGGGGTGGGGGGAAGATGGGGTTCACGGCAACTGGGGTTCAAACCATGTACCCCTCCTCCCCCCCTCCCGGCCTGGCCTCCCAGTACCTGTACGGCTATGCCCCCCCGGCCCTGCTCAGACAGAGCGACCTGGAACCTCTGAGGATGGGGTTCACGGGGGAGAAGCTCAGTGCCCAGGGGGTGAAGCTGGAGAGGTGCAGCCCACTGAACCCCGAACTCTGCCCCCTGGGGACTGAGCCCCTGCTGGCCTCGCCCGGCTTCTCCCACTTTGCCCCCGTACAGGGGTTCACTGCAGGGTTTTACGGGACCCCCCACTCGGGATACCTGGAGGAGGCGACGGCAGGAAAACTCAGGAACAGGAGGAGTTTGTCCCCCTCTGGTGAGTAATACTCTGAGTCTGGGCCGGGGTGGGGGGGGTGGGGGGAAGGGGGCAATGGGGAATAGTCTGATCTGAGGGTTACTCACAGTCACACGACGCACACACAGTCTCTCACACACACACAGTCTATCACACACACAGTCACACGCACACACACACACACAGTCTCACACACACTGTCTATCACACACACAGTCACACGCACACACACACACACAGTCTCTCACACACACTGTCTATCACAAAGTCACACGCACAGTCTCACACACATACAGTCACACGCACACACACGGTCTCTCACACACACTGTCTCTATCACACAGTCACGTGCACACACACACTGTCTCTCATACCCACTCACATTTCACACACACACACACACACTCTCTCCCCCCCCCCTCCTGCTGACCCCTGGCCTGTGGCTGCCTTGCACAGAGTCGCGGGAGTGTGTGAATTGTGGAGCCACGGCCACTCCGCTGTGGCGGAGGGACGGCACCGGGCACTACCTGTGTAACGCCTGTGGGCTCTACCACAAGATGAACGGACAGAACCGGCCGCTCATCCGCCCCAAGAAACGCCTGGTGAGCAACTCTCTCCTGGCACTTTATCCACTACCTTCTGTACATCACTCACTCTCTCACACACTCTCTCACACTCTCTCTCTCTCACTCTCTCTCTCACACACTCTCTCTCACACACTCTCTCTCACACTCTCTCTATCTCACACACACTCTCTCTCACACACTCTCTCTCACACTCTCTCTATCTCACACACACTCTCTCTCAGACACACTCTCTCTCTCACACTCACTCACACTCTCTCTTTCTCACACTCTCTTTCTCACTCTCTCTCCCACACTCTCTCTCTCACACTCAACTCTCACACTCTCTCTCTCGCACTCTCTCTCTCACACTCTCTCTCTCACACTCTCTCTCTCTCTCTCACACACTCTCTCTCACTCACTCTCTCTCTCTCGCTGTTAGATTGTCAGTAAGAGGGCTGGCACACAGTGCGCTAACTGCCACACTTGCACCACCACACTGTGGAGACGTAACGCCACTGGAGATCCTGTGTGTAACGCCTGCGGCCTTTACTACAAACTGCACAAAGTGAGTCACCCTCTGCCTGTGTGTGTGTGTCACACTGGTGTGTGTGAGTGTCTGTCATGCACTCCCTGCCCTGTACACACTGTGTGTCTATATTAGTGTATATTAGTGTGAGTGTATTAGTGTGTGTGTGTATTAGTGAGTGTGTGTGTGTATTCGTGTGTGTGGTGTGTGTTGGTGTGTGTATTAGTGAGTGTGTATCAGTGAGTGTGTATATTAGTGAGTTTGTGTGTATTAGTGAGTGTGTGTGTATTAGTGTGTGTGTGTATTAGTGTGTGTGTGTATTAGTGTGTGTGTGTGTGTGAGTGACACTTATGCACAAAATGTCCACTGTATCGCACAGAAAAAGCACATTCTCATGGTCTCTCTCTCTCTCCAACTCCCTCTACCCTCCTTTCTCCCCCCCCACCTCTCTCTCTCTCTCTCTCTCTCCCTCTTTCCTCCCTCTCTTCCCCTCCCTCCCTCTCTCTCTCCCCCTCCCTCTCCCACCCCTTTCTCTGTCTCTCTCTCTCCCCCTCCCTCTATCCCCTCCCTCTCTCTCCCCCCTCCCTCTCTATCTCCCCCTCCCTCTGCCCCCTTTCTCTCCCCCTCCCTCTCCACCCCCTTTCTCTGTCTCTCTCTCCCTCCCTCTATCCCCTCCCCCTCTGCCCCCTCCCCCCCGGCAGGTGAACAGACCCCTGACTATGAAGAAGGACGGAATCCAGACCAGAAACCGCAAAGTCAACAGCAAATCCAAGAAGGGGAAGAAACACGTGGACAGCTACACAGCGACGTCCAAAGGCCTGACAGCCGAGGGGATTAGCTTCCCCTTAACCTCCGTCCCTCTCCCCAATCCCGGGCTGTCCTTGGATCCAGATTACCCCTACCCTCACCTCCTCGCCTCCCCCTCTGCCCTCCACCCTCTGTCCTACTCCCCTCAACTGCACCCAAGCCTCTGCTCCAATATGGTGTCCACCTTCGGTTAGGTAAGCAGTTCTGTTGTCTTGTAGTTATCAGCTACACAAGCGAGAGGACCCGGGGTTCAGTCCCCGGTCAGAGCAACACCTTAGGCAAGTTTCCTTACTCCACTCACACTCACTCACTAACACTCACACTGACTAACACACACACACACTCACTAACACTCACTAACACACTCACACACTCACTAACACTCATACACTCGCTAACACACACACTCACTAACACACTCACACACTCACTAACACACTCACTAACACTCACACACTCACTAACACTCACACACTCACTAACACTCATACACTCGCGAACACACACACTCACTAACACACTCACACACTCACTACACACTCACTAACACTCACACACTCACTAACACACACACACACACTCACTAACGCACACACACACACACACACAGACTAACGCACACACACTCACACACTAACACACACATTAACACACACGCACGCTCACATACACACACATATACACACACACACACACACACTCATGCACACACACACACACGCATATGCACACGCATATGCACACACTCACACACATATACACACTCATACACACATACAACTCCCCCCCAATTTATTAAACATACAATGTCACACGTGTAAAATACATTCAATTTCAATCACTTCATGTGCTGTCCTGTAGCTCAGTGGTTAGAGCACTCGGCTCGCAAGCCAGAGGACCTGGGTTCGATTCCCGGGCGGGTCACAGCGAAACCTTGGGCAAGTTTCCTTATTCCACACACACACACACACACAGACACACTATACACAAACACACACACACTACACTCACACACACACACAGACACACATGCTACACGCATGCACACTACACACACACACACTACACACACGCCTCTGTTTACCAGCAGTCAGTGGGAACCCGGTGGTCACTCAATCCACGACTGTTTGAGGGTCACTGCTGTGCCCAATTGGCTGCTGTTTTTCAATTCACTTTACAGTGTGTCCCGTGAAGCGCTTTGAGACGTCTCAAGGACCTGATCGAGGCGCTGGGCCAAACACCAGGGATATTATTATTAATATTAGGAATGATGTGTTTTGGGGCCAGATATTGAAACCCAACTCCTCTGGCCTCCTGCTCATCCCCTCCGCTCTGCCATCGGTGGCTGTGCTTCCAGTCACTACACCTCTGTCACTCCCTGCCCTCTACTCCTCCGCCTTCTCCCCCTCTTCACATCACGCCTGAACACCTCCGCTCGCTCTCTCTCTCTCTGCCCTCCTAGTCAGAAGGCTGTGGATTTGAGCGACTCACACACACACACACGCACACACCACACACACCCACACAGACACCCACACGCACACACACCCACAAACACACACACATCCACACACACAGACACGCACGCACGCACGCGCATACACAAACGCGCACACACACACGCGCACACACATACACACACGGGTGGTTGACGACTCAGAACCCGTATCGTCTTAAGTTGACGCTCCAGGGGTGGGTGGGGTGAGAGAGAGAGAGACACATTATAGTAGGTGTTAAACCTCACTCGCTCCCCACCTGTGCCCTGTTCAGGACGGATGTTAAGACATTGTGAAGTGCTGTGGGGCGTTACCCTGTGTGAGGGCGCTATTATAAATGCAAACTGTTGTTGATAAAGATCTCCCGCGGCTCTGTGTGGGGAGAGGGGTGGGGGGAGAAGGGAGCCCCTCTCTCTCTCTCTCTCTCTCTCTCTCTCTTTCGGTGTCCTGCCCGACAGATAAAACCCGCTGGGTTCTCACCCACAAGGTGCAGTCACTGCGCTTTACAGTGGATGCAGTGAAGCGCTTTGAGACGTCCTTCCACCGTGATACGACGCTGGGTCAAAGCGACTATTATTATCATTTTTCTCTGCTTCCCATCACTGCCCTTCACCTCTCTCTCTCTCTCTCTCTCTCCGCTCAATTTCAAAGGATTTCCAAAAAATATGTCTTATTTCTGTTTTTAATAAAAGTGTCATTTTGTGGTTTTTTTTAAATGGTGGATTCTCTCTCTCTCTGTCTCTGTCTCTTACACACTCACACTCTCTTACGCACTCGCACACACTCTTTCACACATTCTCTCACTGTGTCTCACTCACGCTCTCTGCTTTCTCTCTCACACTCTGTCTCTCACATACACTCTCACTCTATCTGTTTGTCCGTCTGTCTTGTTCTGTGTGTGTCTCTCTCTGTGTGTGTGTGCAAGCAAGCGCAGGCATGCGCGTGTGCAGGGGTGTGTGTGTGTGTGCAGGTGTGTGTGTGTGTGTGCAGGTGGGTGTGTGTGCAGCTGTGTTTGTGTGCAGGTGTATGTGTGCAAGTGTGCGTGTGTGTGTGTGTGCAGGTGTGTGTGTGTGTTCAGGTGGGTTGTGTGTGCAGGTGTGTATGTGTGCAGGTGTGTGTGTGTGCAGGTGTGTGTGTGTGTGCAGATGGGTTGTGTGTGCAGGTGTGTGTGTGCAGGTGGGTGTGTGTGTGCAGGTGGGTGTGTGTGTGCAGGTAGGTGTGTGTTTGCAGATGTGTGTGTGCAGGTGTGTGTGTGCGCGCGCGTGCACAGAGACACCGCTGTGTGCAAAACAGCTGCTGCATTTGCCAGCAAAAAAAACACAGTCACTACACCCACCGCCGATTCCTTGCGAAGCGCTCCTGACGTGAAAGATGACACGTCAAATCCAAGTGATTATTATTGTTGTTTATTAATAATGTGCAGATATCAGATGCGGTAACCTTGATCACCACAAGATGGCAGGAGTGATAGTGACATCCTTTACCCCTTTACCCCCTTCCTTATCACCTTCCCCCACTCCCTTACCAACCCTTCCCTCCCCTCCCCCGGAAGAACCGTGGCTCCATCTGGGCTCAGGGACCAGGCAACAGAGACAGAGAGAGACAACAACAACAATTTACATTTGTATAGCATCTTTCAAGACACAGAGAGACACAGAGAGAGACCGCGACAGGTGAAACTTAATGGCTACTGTAATCTGAGGTTAGGATTATGTAAGCGTTTTGCAGTGTGGTTTAATATGGAGGCCTGGAGAAGTGACCGGGATCCTGAGGAGAGAACTGGACATAGGGCTTGAAGCCTGGGTCTCAGCCCTTGAGGAGAGACCTGTATGTGGGCCTCGAGAAGGAGCCTGGTCTTGGGCCCTGAGGAGAGGCCTCGAATGAGACCTTGAGGAATGGCCTGGAATTAAGACCCAAGCAGAAACCTGGATGTAGGACCTGAGGAGCAGCCTAGGATGCAGGCCTTGAGCATTGGCCTGGTCTTGGGCCCTGAGAAGATATCTGAAGCCAAGCCTTGAGGATAAACCTGGATTCGGGCCAGAGGAGAGATGCGGACTGTGGCTTTGAGAACAAACCTGGACTCATACCCTGAGGAGAGACCTGGACGTGGGCCTGGAGGAGATACCTGGTGCGGAGTGGCCTGGAATAAGATCCTGAGGAGAGAAGCCAAGACAGAGGTATCTCCCTGAGCAGAGACCCGGGGCTGAGACATTGAGGAAGCACCTGGTCTGGGATCTTGAGGAGAGACTCGGACCTTGAGGAGTGGCCTGGAATGAGATCCTCAGGAAAAGACTGGCTGTAGGTCCTGAGGAGACACTGGTCTGGGGCCCTGAGGAGATCTGGGACTGAGGCTTTGAGTAGGAACCTAGACATAGGTGCAGAGGAGAGACCTGGAATAAGGAGAATTCTGGATTGAGGCCTTGAGGAGTGGCCTGGAATAGACCCTGAGGCCAAGCCTAGACTCCAGGCCCAAGGAGATCTAGACAGAGGCATTTAGGAGACATCTAGGACTTGGGCCTTGAGGAGGAACCTGGTGAAAGAAGGGAGGGGGTTTCATTAATGGACCCTCCCTCTATGATTATTACTCCGCTTTCTCCTTCCTCGCCCTGCAGCAGGACCTGACCAGCAGCCTGAGGGCGAGAGCGGTGAGGAGCAGGAGGAGACAGGCGGTGAGGAAGAAGGTAGCCAGGATATCCAGGGAGTGGTAGACCGCCCAGGGCAAGTCCAGGCTGGCCGATCTCAGGTGAGGAGCCCCCTTGTGTCTGAGCACAAACTCAATCCAGAACATGGCCCTATCCAGAGGGGTCTCGGGCTGGTCTCTGTGCAGCTCCGAGAGATGTCTCATGTTCTCCCTGTACGAGGAGTTCTGCAGGACATCGCTCAGGGCCTCCAGGAAGGTCGGGTCTCCAAATGGGTCACGTCCACTACTCTAGCCGCCCCTCGGGCCTCCAGCCTCACCAGGTTGTCAAACTGGTCGAAGATGAGAGGGATCCCGAGGACTGGGACCCCGTGATAGATGGCCTCATACAGACCGTTGGTGCCACCGTGAGACACGAAGGCCACGGTCTTGGGGTGTCCGAGCAGGTCGTTCTGCGGGACCCAGGGCGTCACTAGGGTGTTGTTGCCCACCTCCCCCGGAAGCTGACCCGGAAACCTCCACACCACCCGCTGAGGCAGGCGGGCGAACGCAGAGGCTATGTTGAGGAGCAGGTGCTCAGGTAAGTCAGTGACCAGTGTCCCCAGGGACATGAAGACCACCCCATGTGGCCCGGACCCCGCGACAAAGTCCTCGAGGTCGCGGGGCAGGGGCTTGGCCGGCCGGCACTGGAACCCCCCCACGTACACCATGTTGGGCATGGAGGGCCGCGGGAACTCGAAGACAAAGTCCACTCTCATCAGCCACAGGTCAGCCGAATGGACGAGGCTGGTCAGGTCCACCCCAGGACCCAGATACTTGTGGCAGAGCTGGTCGTAGCTGGGGTGGACCATGTGCTGGGCCAGGAGGATGCCGGTGAAGTACTGGATTGCGTTGCGGAGACGCTGGCGGTAGGACATGCGGTCGGTCAGGCTGGTGCTCACCAGCGGCACATAGGAGATGGGGGAGGGGGCGATGAAGTAGTGCCCATCCCCGACGGTGAACCACCGGACGTTGTACACCATCGGCAGCTTCAGCCGGTGGGCGAGCATCAGGCCGGTGGGCAGCAAGGGGTCGGTCAGCAGCAGGTCGAAGCCGGCCTTCTCCAAGCGCCTCAGCAGCTCCAGGTCCTCGAATATGTTGGAGATGAAGGCTTGGACGTGGCTGTGGGTGTCGGCCACCATGTCCGTGATCGCCTGCGTGAGCCGGAGGAAGGACAGAGGGGTCCTGCCGTGCTTGCGGATCTCCAGGTTCCTGACCACAAAGCGGGAGATGACCTCGTGGTTCTCCATCACGCCCAGCTTGCTGTCGGAGTGGACGGTGAACGAGTGGTACATGTCGGACTTCTCCTTGATGTACCAGCTCGTGGAGGAGCGCAGCACCGTGAGCTGGTGACCGCGAGCTCGCAGCGCCTCCATCAACACCTTCATGTTGATCCAGTGGCTCCCGTCCACGGGAACCACCAGGATGTTGCTGGCCTCCGCGAGCGGGAGGAGGGGCCCCAGCGATCCCAGGGCCACGGCCAACACCATCAGGGACCTCCTCCTCCTCCACCGGCCTCCGTCCATCCCCATCTCCCTCCCGCCCGGCGTCTCCATCGCTGTCGGGCAAAGATAACGAGAGCAGTAAGGACAAGCCCGGCTTAAGACCCGGCGCCCGGTCACGTCGTCGAGACGTCTCGGAGCGCTTCACGGGACACGCCGTAAAGCGTAGTGACGTGTGCGTGCGTTCCGCGGCCCGAACGCGGCAGCCCATGGCGCCCGGCGACGTCGTCCCCACAAACCGCCGTGGGGTGGAAGCCACCGAATTAGTATTGATGTTGTTTTGAAGGGATGATTACCGCCCGGAAAGCGATCCCCGATGGACCGACAAGCGGGTTCCCACCGGCAAAAACACAGGCGTGTGCGAGTGTCCGCGTGGCGCGAGGGAAGGATTTGCCCCGACCTGCCCGGGAATCGAACCCAGGGACCTCTCGCAGGACTCCGAGAGAGGGGTGAGTCGTCTTTCTCTCTCTCGCGCGCTCTCCTGTTGTCAGATATATCCCCCGGGCTCTGGTAACCAGCCGTGTGTCAGCTCGGCTCAGGTCGCTCTCTCCCTCTCTCTCTCTCTCTCTCTCTCTCGCTCGCGCCTCCGAGCCAGAAGGTTGTGGGTTCAAGCCCCCCCCCCCCCCACCACACACACACACACACATGCACACAGACGCACAAACAAGTCAAGGGACAGTCGTGGATTGAGTGACTAAATTATTATTTTTTGGAGGGCTTATTACCCTGGAAAGCGATCCACCAATTGGCGAACAAGTGGGTTCTTACTGACTGCGGGTTAACAGTGCGCCAGTATTTGTGTGTGTGTGTGTGTGTGTGTGTGCGTGTGTCTGTGTGTGCGCGTGTCTGTCTGTGTGCGCGTGGAGTAAGGAAACTTGCCTCAGGTTTCACCGGGAATCGAACCCAGGTCCTCTGGCTCGCGAGCCGAGGGCTCTAACCCCTGAGCTACGGGGTCTCCATGCGAGTTGGAGCCAGGCTGCGGAGGGCTGAGGGGGGTGTTGAACCCGATCCTCTGGGGCGTGGGGAGCCAGTGGAGCCGGGCGAAGGTGGGGGTGATGAGAGGAGCCAGCAAACACCTAGCGACTGAGCCAGACTGACACCCAGCGACTGAGCCAGACTGACACCCAGCGACTGAGCCAGACTGACACACAGCGACTGAGCCAGACTGACACACACACAGCGACTCAGCCGGGCTGACACCCAGCGACTGAGCCAGACTGACACCCAGCGACTGAGCCGGGCTGACACACACTCACAGCGACTGAGCCAGACTGACACCCAGCGACTGAGCCAGACTGACACACACTCACAGCGACTGAGCCAGACTGTCACACACACATAGCGACTGAGCCAGACTGACACACACCCAGCGACTGAGCCAGACTGTCACACACACATAGCGACTGAGCCAGACTGACACACACCCAGCGACTGAGCCAGACTGTCACACACACATAGCGACTGAGCCAGACTGACACACACCCAGCGACTGAGCTAGACTGTCACACACACATAGCGACTGAGCCAGACTGACACACACACACACTCACAGCGACTGAGCCAGGCTGACACCCAGCGACTGAGCCAGACTGTCACACACTCACAGCGACTGAGCCAGACTGACACACCCATGGACTTTGTGAAATGGGATTTGTTGACAGAGTTAGTGCAATCAGGTTGTAAACTATAAGGAAGATACCTGCATTTACAGCTCAAAATATTCAAACCATTTCAAGCATTATTGGGTAAAGAGATAAAGGGCATTGGCTTGATCATGGCTCGATAGTGTGTGTGTGTAGTGGGGGGTGTGGGGGTGGAGTGGGGGGAGGTTTAAAGTCTCATCCAAACGGCAGCATCTACAACAATGAGTCTCTCTCTATCTCTCCCTCAGCACTGCACTAGACCATCAGCTTAGACTATACAGGTTCAGAGTTCCCGACCTGTGGGGGTGTCAGGCGAGCTCAGCAACTGAGCCAAACTGACTGACACACACACACACACACACACACACACACAGCGACTGAGCCAAACTGACTGACACGCACACACACACACACACAGCGACTGAGCCAAACTGACTGACACGCACACACACACACAGCGACTGAGCCAAACTGACTGACGTACACACACACACACACACACACACAGCGACTGAGCCAAACTGACTGACACACACACACACACACACACACAGCGACTGAGCCAAACTGACTGACACACACACACACACACACACACAGCGACTGAGTCAAACTGTCACACACAGACACACACACACACACACTCACAGCGACTGAGCCAGACTGTCACACACTCACAGCGACTGAGCCAGACTGACACACACAGACACACACACTCACAGCGACTGAGCCAGACTGTCACACACTCACAGCGACTGAGCCAGACTGACACACACAGACACACACACTCACAGCGACTGAGCCAGACTGTCACACACAGACACACACACACACAGCGACTGAGCCAGACTGACACACACAGACACACACACTCACAGCGACTGAGCCAGACTGTCACACACTCACAGCGACTGAGCCAGACTGACACACACTCACAGCGACTGAGCCAGACTGTCACACACACACACACACACACACTCACAGCGACTGAGCCAGTCTGTCACATACTCACAGGGACTGAGCCAGACTGACACACACTCACAGTGACTGAGCCAGACTGACACACACTCACAGCGACTGAGCCAGACTGTCACACACACACACACACACACACTCACAGCGACTGAGCCAGTCTGTCACATACTCACAGGGACTGAGCCAGACTGACACACACTCACAGCGACTGAGCCAGACTGACACACACTCACAGCGATTGAGCCATACTGACACACACACACACACACAGCGACTGAGCCAGTCTGACACACACACACACAGCGACTGAGCCAGTCTGACACACACACACACCGCGACTGAGCCAAACTGACACACACACAGCGACTGAGCCACACTGACACACACACACAGCGACTGAGCCATACTGACACACACACACACACATACACAGCGACTGAGCCAGACTGACACACACACACAGCGACTGAGCCAGACTGACACACACACACAGCGACTGAGCCAGACTGACACACACACACAGCGACTGAGCCATACTGACACACACACACACAGCGACTGAGCCAGACTAACCCACACACACACACACACACACACAGCAAGTGAGCCAGACTGACACACAGATTCTCCAAAACCATCTGAGAATTTCCAGCCTCCCACCTACATATGGAAATTCTCAAGCTACATTGTCAGCTCAAACCGTCCTTTGGATGAGATGCTAAGCCGAGGTCCCAGCTGCCTGTTCAGGTGGATGTTAAAGAAGGGAGGCTCTCTCTGGCCGGGCTGGGCTGCCATCAGCAGTGAGTGCCCTGGAATATACGCGGCTCCTCCCGGCTCAGGAACCGGGGCTAGAGACCGTCACACAGAGAGAGGGCTCGATCCCCACACTCCCCCACGTTCTCAAACATGTCACCCTGGGGCCAGTTCAGCTCCGAGGAGACCCTACTTGACCCACCCCCCCACCTTGGTGAATAGGAACAGAGATAGGGTCGTACCTTTGGCTGCCATGTTTCCGAGTGAAGCAGTCAGTCTGAGCTCCTGTGTGGAATGAACCTTTGTGATGTGTTATCAGTGTTATCACCCGGTGTTGGATTATGTCCAGTCTATAGATAGCCTAAGGCTGATCCCAGTGTTAGAGACAGAGGAGAGCAGTGAGACTGATCCCAGTGTTAGAGACAGAGGGGACAGTGAGACTGGTCCCAGTGTTAGAGACAGAGGAGAGTAGTGAAGCTGATCCCAGTGTTAGAGACAGAGGAGAGCAGTGAGACTGATCCCAATGTTAGAGACAGAGGGGACAGTGAGACTGATCCCAGTGTTAGAGACAGAGGGGACAGTGAGACTGATCCCAGTGTTAGAGACAGAGGGGACAGTGAGACTAGTCCCAGTGTTAGAGACAGAGGAGAGTAGTGAAGCTGATCCCAGTGTTAGAGACAGAGGAGAGCAGTGAGACTGATCCCAGTGTTAGAGACAGAGGAGACAGTGAGACTGATCCCAGTGTTAGAGACAGAGGGGACAGTGAGACTGATCCCAGTGTTAGAGACAGAGGGGACAGTGAGACTGATCCCAGTGTTAGAGACAGAGGGGACAGTGAGACTGATCCCAGTGTTAGAGACAGAGGGGACAGTGAGACTGATCCCAGTGTTAGAGACAGAGGGGACAGTGAGACTGATCCCAGTGTTAGAGACAGAGGGGACAGTGAGGCTGATCCCAGTGTTAGAGACAGAGGAGAGTAGTGAAGGTGATCCCAGTGTTAGAGACAGAGGGGACAGTGAGACTGATCCCAGTGTTAGAGACAGAGGGGACAGTGAGACTGATCCCAGTGTTAGAGACAGAGGGGACAGTGAGACTGATCCCAGTGTTAGAGACAGAGGGGACAGTGAGACTGATCCCAGTGTTAGAGACAGAGGAGACAGTCAGACTGGTCCCAGTGTTAGAGACAGAGGAGAGTAGTGAAGCTGATCCCAGTGTTAGATACGGAGATCACTAGATATAATATAACTAGCCCCGTCTAACCAGGATAACTGGGCAAGCGGGTTTGATACCAAATCACATTTCAGTTGGCTGATTGCTACCCACCCACTGGATGCTGGTTCAACACCCAGTGACAGCCACAGTAACGCTCCTCTACACTGTGCGTCCACACTCCCAGGTCAGGGTTAGAGACACAGTAAAGAGAGAGAGTGAAACAGTGTGTGGACTCAATCCCCACATTCTGTCATTCAGCCTCACACGGCACATTATTATTATTGTAAGAATTATCCTCCCACCTCAATACGGTCCCTTTCATTCCCCCCTCGGGGAAGGACGTCTCAAAGAGCTTTGCAGTGTTTCGCCATGAGGTGTGGTGACTGTGCGTTTGGCAGGCAGTGACGTCTCCACAGAAAAGCCAAGAAGCGAGCAAGGGAATGGTTTTATGTGTCGGCCAGGACACCGGGAGAGAGAGAGAGAGAGAGAGGGAGGGAGAGCGAGACAGAGAGAGAGAAACTCTCCTCTTTTCCCCTCTGTACCTAGACTTAGATACGTGCTGAGCTCGTGAGGGGACGGAGGTTGGACACCAGTAGATTGCGCAAACAACCTCACGGTCAGATAAGATGTGGAGCTTTCAACAAAGTAACGTGTGGAAGTCACTAAACCCACCGCACCCTGAACTGGGTTTCAAGGGTCAAAGAGAGCTCCAGGTGCTGTTGTAAACACCGACATAAAGGAGTCCTGTAGATTAGCTCAGTGGTTAGAGCCTCGCCTCGCACGCCATGGACCTGAGGCGGGTCAAGGTGAAACCTTAGACAAGTTTCCTTAATCCGACCGCACACACACACACACACACACACACACACACACACCCCCCTCTGTTTACAGCGGTAACTAGGAACCCGCTCGTTAGCTGATTGACCCATCACTTTCCGGGGGTCACAATCCCTCCAAAAAATTGGTCGCTTCATCCCACGGCTGCTTGTGGGGACGGCGCTGAGCGCACTCGGCTGCCGCCTTTCGCCAACAGAACACACAGTCACTCCACTTTGCAGTGTATCCCGTGAAGCGCTTTGAGACGTCTCGAAGACGCGATGAGGCGCCGGGGGTCCAACGCCGGGATTATTACAACTGTGTGTTTGTACGTCCTCGTGTGAGAGAGGGAGAGAGAGAGAGAGAGAGAGAGAGAGTGGGGGCAGAGAGAGAAATAGAAAGAGAAAGAGAGAGAAACTCTCTTTTCCACCCGACAGTGCTGTGGGAGGAGATCTTTAGTATTCACCTTGAACAGGTTTAACATCTCTCTCAATACGTCTCTCTCTCTCTCTCTCTCCCTCTCCCCCCAGCGCCGCCCTGGAGCATCAGCTTAGACTGTGAGCTCAAAGCCCCGGACGTGAGTGAGTGAGTGTGAGTGAGTGAGTGAGTGTGAGTGAATGCATGTGTGTGAGTGAGTGTGTGTGAGTGAGTGTGAGCTGTGATTTGTTATTGCTGTATGTAGGTGGTAACAGCCTCTTCACCAAAACCAAAACTCCAAGTGGGTGAACCTTGTTCCCTTAGCAACTCGAGAATTATTGCACCTCATATAATTACGCTCTCTCTCTTTCTCTCTCACATTCCCTCTATCTCTCATTCTCTCTCTCTCTCTCCCTCTCTCCTCTCAATCTCTCACTCGCGCTCTCTCTTTCTCTCTTTCTCTCGCTCTCTCTTTCTCTCTCTCTCTCTCTCTCTCTCTCGCACACGCTCTCTGTCTCTCTGGAATGCGCTCTCTCTCACACTCATTGTGAAGCGTAGTGACTGTGTGTTTTGCGGGTAAGAAGGCGGCGTCCTCACACACAGCGACTGATTTTATCTGGGGGGGGAAATTGTCAGCTAGGACACAAGGAGAGAGAGAGAGAGAGAGAGAGAGAGAGACCCCCCCCCCCACACACACACACATCACCCCCACAGCGCTGAGTGGGGAGATCTTTAACGTCCGCCCTGAACAGGGCACAGACGGGGAGTGAGTGAGGTTTAACGTCTCTGACAATACGTCCCTCTCTGCCTCTCTCTCTCTCTCTCTCTCTCCCCCCAGCGCTGCCCCTGGAGCAGTACAGGTTCCGAGTCCCCCCGGGGTGGGTGTGTGTGTGTGTGGGTGAGTGGGTGGGTGGGTGTGTGGTGTGTGTGTGGGTGGGTGGGTGCGCGTGTGTGTGGGTGGGCGGTGGGGGGGGGCGGAGGGGACTTGAGCTCAGAACCTCCTGACTCGGAGGCGAGTGAGAGCAAGAGAGAGAGAGAGAGAGAGAGAGACTGAGGCAGGCAAGCGTCGACGAGGCTGGCAGTGCAGGGGTTAATCTACGCCAGCACATGCCTGGCTCACACACTGAGATGTCACACAGAGTGTATAATTACACGCACTCTGTGTCAGGAGAACATTTCTGTGCCTCGAGGCTGAGTCAAATGCCGAGGCAGAGGCACCACAACCGGGGAGCAAAGCGATGTTATTTACAACCCCCCCCCCCACCTCCCCCATTCAAAGCGCTTCGCGGGGGGCGTCGCTGACTGCGTGTTTTTCGCGGGCGGCCCCCGTCTTGCGCACAGCGACGTCCCTGACACACAGAGCTGTCGAGCCAGGACACCGGGGGAGAGAAGGAGAGAGAGAGAGAGAGAGAGAGAGAGAAGCGCTCCCCTCTCTTTCCCCCCACCCTCCCCTGGTCTTTAATGTCCGCCCTGAGCAGGGCACGGACCGGGGGGAGTGAGTGAGGTTTAACGTCTCTGACAATGCGTCTCTCTCTCTCTCTCTCTCTCTCTCTCTCTCCCGCCCCCCCCCAGCGCTGCACTGGAGCATTAGCTTAGACTACACAGGTTCCGAGTCCCTGATGTGTGTGTGTGTGGGTGTGTGTGTGGGTATGTGTATGAGGGGGTGGGGGGGGGGGGGAAGGTGCGCAAACCCACAACCTCCTGACTCGAAGGAGAGAGAGAGAGAGAGAGAGACTGAGTCATGGGCTGACATAATGTCAGCTGTTTTTAGGAAGAGTTCGGGGGGAAAGAAAGGTTCATAGAAAAAAACAGAGAAGGATTAAACCAGATATAAATGAGATAACGTTTGATAAATGGCTTTTAATATGACTGTTCAGCTCCGTCTGTATCAATCACACATCCCCTTTGGTTGTGAAATGCATAAACATAATTTATCTCATTGAATATTCCCGGTGTGATGGACTCCAGCCTGTGACACAGTAAAGCTCCTCTACACTGTGCGTCCGTCCACACTCCCAGGTCAGGGTTAGAGACACAGTAAAGCTCCTCTACACTGTGTGTCCACACTCCCAGGTCAGGGTTAGAGACACAGTAAAGCTCCTCTACACTGTGCGTCCGTCCACACTCCCAGGTCAGGGTTAGAGACACAGTAAAGCTCCTCTACACTGTGTGTCCACACTCCCAGGTCAGGGTTAGAGACACAGTAAAGCTCCTCTACACTGTGCGTCCACACTCCCAGGTCAGGGTTAGAGACACAGTAAAGCTCCTCTACACTGTGCGTCCACACTCCCAGGTCAGGGTTAGAGACACAGTAAAGCTCTACACTGTGCGTCCACACTCCCAGGTCAGGGTTAGAGACACAGTAAAGCTCCTCTACACTGTGCGTCCACACTCCCGGGTCAGGGTTAGAGACACAGTAAAGCTCCTCTACACTGTGCGTCCGTCCACACTCCCGGGTC